>NC_091825.1:90655000-90805000 GCF_038994185.2 Dermacentor albipictus
TTTGAGCGTGAAATTACGCATGAGATGCGTTACAGCAATCTTTGTCCCCCGCCTGCTCACAGAGGGCAAAAAGATGAAAAAAAAACCTTCTTCGATTTAGGGCCAGAATTTAAAATGTTCCAGAGTTGTCATGGAGGTGAAGAATTAGACCATACCATGACGGCGATTCACAAAACTGACTCCTTATTGGACGAACCTACGTCCTCTCCCCCAAACAAAAAAGAAAAAAAAAGCAGTTACGCTGGGGCTGAACAACAGTGACGAGCACATGCGCCAATCGCCGAAATCTGTTATGCTGGTCAAGCACGTCAGCTGTTTACACGTGACTCGTCGATGATTCCAGCGCAATTTATGATGCTCACGTACCTTGCACAATGTACGACACGATTCGCGTGGAGCATGCAATCTGATTGCACAATGCCCGGTGACGACATAAACAACAGATAGGATCGGCTACAACAATGGACAATATTGTGATAGGCGTAAGCGTGCTTTGCCACCGAGATATAACGGTAAATGTATTCAAATCCTGGGGTATTGGGTGCCGAAACCACCACCTGCTTACGACGCATGCCGTAGTGACGGACTCTGGATTAATGTTGACCACCTTAGCTTCTTGAACGTGCGCGGAATTTCATGCATTTCACTCCAACGAAATTTGGTTGTCGCAGCCGGGATTTGATCCAGCGACGTCCAGCTCATCAGCGCGGCAGCGTAGCGACTGGGCTGCCACAGAGGGCAATGCATAAAGTATATACAGCCAGATACATGCAAGCTCATACCTGATGTCAGGAATTCACTGGAACTTGAGTACTAGTCGATATCCTAGACTAAAATGAGGCTATGCAATCGTTCATTACCACCATTTATTCAGGGAAAGCTATCATACAAAAGGGTCTGCAAAATTGTGGATCTCTAGACATAGGCTTCTTGAGATCCATTCTATACTTACCCTACAAGATTTATCGGTGACATGAAATCATATTTGAAATGTAAATACACTTTTATTGCACACATGAACAAAACGAGAACAAGGTAGAAGAGGGAGCCAACGCTTTGACAAGTTGACTTGTCTTTTTCTAGGCGATATATGCTTTCCTCGGCAAAGTATATGTGGGTATGGTTCTTCTAAATGGCAGAGGTGGCCGTGTGAATAGCACCCCTTTCGTTTCAATTCTACACCCTCTCCGCTAACGTCCCTTCGGTCATTGCGTCACCCACCCGCCTTAGCCCTCTCCCCGTTAGAAGAGCCCTACTAATCTATACTGGGCCGAGGAAAGCATACGCCACCTTAAAAAAGAAGTCCACTTGTCGCAAAGTTGGCTCCCGCTTTCACCTTAATCCTATGTTGCTCATGGCCTTGAATTTCCGTCTTCTGCCTTCGCCGTGTTTTCCCTTTATTGCACACATGTATTTCCCATAGCAATTGTAATTTTGCATTCTCCATGAAACGCGGAACTAATGAACTATTCACCATAGTTCCCTTTTGAATGTTATTAAGTATGGAATTACTACGCAATTTTTTCTCATCCTATTCACACACAAGCACGCACGCATATTGAGGGGTGCTATTCTCGAATTTCACTCTGTTTCACGGGTATATTTTTAGTGCTTCTCACGAATGCCTACTCAGCACTAATTGGAATGGCTGATAGTCCTGCATGTGAAGTTTGCGGATGCAAAAGGAACATTGACCACTTATTGTGCCATTGTCCTCAATTTCAAGCACAGAGACAATCTTTGTTAAACACACTGAGGAAATTAGATGATCGTCCTCTGAATGAACAAACAGTACTAGAGCACCATCTCCACCGATCATCGGCTCACAAGTCAGTAAAGGCACTTTTGTGCTTTCTCAGAACTTCTGGTTTGTGCGAGCGGCTTTAACTCCAAGCACTGTCCGTACACGCATCGACACCTTCTCTCTCTCTTCTAATTCTTCCCCTTCTCCCTTCCCACAGCGTAGGGTAGCAAACCATGCTCTTGACTGGTTACCGTCCCTGCCTTCCTATAATCCACTCTCTCTCTCTTTCTTTCTCTTTCTCATAGAACTGTATCTGTAATTTAAGCAAAATATAAAACGCTTTAAGCATTCAAATTCGTGTAATATTTTGGGAAGGTTATTCAAGACGAGCGTGCTATCGTGTGACGGGCGAAACGCGTTAAAACGGGCTCGGCATATCGTTAGGCAATTGAACAGGTTAAGCAAGCTGTAAGTCAGGGGACATTGGTCGGCACAATGACTTTTATTCCGTCATGTTTTACATCTTGTTTCTGGTTGCCACCAAGCTTGCTGGAATTATCGCAGAGGACACCCATGATGCTTTGCCAATTGAATGGGAGACCTTTAAAAGATATATAGAATAAACTGTATTGTCCAACGAATAAGGTCATCTACCCACCCCACGACACGCAGGTCAGGGGGCGAGTGCCGCTGCCTCAGATGCAGGCTTAGAGGTCTTGGTCCCCAGCAGCCTCTTCAGCCAGTTGCACGAGCCGGAGCTGGAGCTGAGTCCGAGCTGCGCAGCAGTGCCTCCCAGGTGTCTCTACTACGTATTTTGTGCGTTCCCCCGGGAGAGTACGGACACTCCCATATTATGTGGTCGAGGGTCCCTCTCGCCCCACGAAGATCACATCTATCGCTCCTGGCCTCGGGGAACATGTGGTTCGCCATAACCGGGTGCGGATACGTATAAGTTTGTAGTCGTCTCCACGCGACTGCTTGTCTGTTGTTTAATTTCGGGTCTGGCAGGGATACCAGTCTATGAGCCAATCTATAATGCTGCGTGATCTCCCCATATTTTAGCATGCGCTCTC
Source organism: Dermacentor albipictus (assembly GCF_038994185.2). Taxonomy (NCBI): domain Eukaryota; kingdom Metazoa; phylum Arthropoda; class Arachnida; order Ixodida; family Ixodidae; genus Dermacentor; species Dermacentor albipictus. The sequence goes on from NC_091825.1 coordinate 90,657,818, forward strand.
CGCTCCATCGGTCATCGAGGGGCCCTGTACCGGCTCGGCGGTAGAGATCTCGGGCCAGCTCGGGGGCCACCTCGTTGCTGGGGACGGGTTCGTGCGCCGGAGTACAAATTATTTGAATTTTTCTATCTAACTTTCTCTGGCCTAGGATTCTGGTCGCTAAGGGCGAGATCCTTCCCTTGCTAAAATTTTGTATGGCAGTTTTGCTATCCCTGATCACAAATTTCGCGTCCGTTCCAGCGCAAGCTAATGCGATCGCAATTTCATCGGCAACTTCTATGTTGCGCCCACGCAGAGTGACAGTGGTCACGGGAATACGCCGGCCGCTGACGCCCGTTGCCACCATAAAACTGCCGCTACCTCCCGCCGCGTCTACATAGGCCACCTCATGTTCCGAAATTTTACCGAATCTAATTTTAAAAGAAGATATTGTCACTACACAGGGGTCCTAATATTTTGCCAGCATTTTTTCAGTTCACTTCAACGCAACATATCGCGAGCATATCAAGCTTGTCCGTGGCCATTGTTCATCTTGCTGCTTCCGGCACACAGCAATGTTTATTTTCTTTAACGCGCAAGCGTACATGTACCGTCTGTGATATCGGCGAGATTATTTGTCTCACAACGAAGAAAATGAGCGCTGAATAAGGAAGGCGCCTAGAAGTGGAGAAGAAAATCACGCGCCGCGGAAACTGCTGAGCACGGAGCGCGCCGCAAAGTAACGTCACCTAGAGGAAAGTCTAAACTACGTTCAGCGAAGCGGAGAAGAAGAAAGGAGGCGAAGCGTCTCGGAGGAGGAGGGTAGGCGGAGGCGCGCTGGGTTTACCTCCTCTGGCAATTGCTACGGGTTCTGTGTGCGCTATGGGCATACCGGGTTCGTCTCGGGATGGAGAGGCCTAACGCCGAGCGAGAGACGGAGCAGCACGCAAGCGGCGGCAGGCCGAATGTGAGTCGACCTACCCTGAAGTCGTCGCCAAGCGCCATGCACGAGCTGAACAGGTCGAGCAAAAGGGGCGGGCTTGGCTAGCCTAGGAGACTCCAGAAGAGGAATGAGGAGAACAATGGGAAAATGAATGACGTGAATAGTATATTACCAAATTGCTTGAAATAATGAGGCTGTACCTTTCCTTGTAGTACCTTACCCACTTCCATAATGGCCCTTTACACTTTAATAAAATCATGAACGGAGATAAAAATAAGTCTTGAAGAAAGCGCCACACTTAAGCACAATCAACGTATTTTTAAAATATTCTACGCACAATGCACAAAAAGAGATTAGCTTCCACATGCTTGCGCTTAACTCACGTTCACAAAGTGTAACGTCATCGTAACTATTTAATACGTTGGTCCTGCCATTCTCACTATATTGATATGGATTACATAACAAAAATTGGTTTGAGAAACGCACACAATCATTGAGCTGCTTATGCTAAGCTTCAGCCATGTACACAGAGAAACAACCACCCCCAGCCCACATCGTCCTCACTTGGTATTGTCCGTTTATGCTACTGCATAACAAGGCAAAATTACTTGGAACTTGTACCAAGAAATTAAACACTTCAGTAAGAAGACGTAGAAGATATTGCACAGTTTTACGAAGCTGGGTTGCTTCGAGCTAAGGTCATTTAGATGAATAAAGACACGATGATCAAAGTCATCGAAAAAGAAGAAGCCGCTTGTAAAGGCGTGCAACAAAGAAGCTATATTTGAAGAACACTCGCATGCTCGGGGCGGGATAGGGTCTGACCCAAGACCGGCCCGCGGGCCGGACCGGGCGCGGGCATTTGGGTCAGCCCAGGTTCATTCAGTGCTTTAATTATCGGTATGAATATTCTGTTGCAGTATGACTAGGACCGCTAGGCCACTGAACGGGCTGCTACGGTCTAGATGTGCTTAGCGCAGTCACTGACTCAAAGCTGCGGATTCTGTTCGATGTCTCTCGCTTTTTTTCTCCCATTTTCCGGCGCTTGTACTAGAGTATAGAAAAGCTCTCTATAGGCTCTGTTATCGAGTCTGCGAAGGAAGCTAGGTTGGTGGTTACCATAAATTGAGACGATTATCTTTTGCAGTCAAAGCACAGCGGCCTCACCCCATGTCACCCTGCACAACCTCATTTGTGGTTTTATCGTGGGCCCTCAAAGCCAACCGGCCTAAGCATATTTGGTTAATTTCCAATCCCGACAAGATATATAATTTTAACCATAGAATTGGAATTGCGAACGTTTAGCGCTGACACCATTACTGCTTCCCAGATTCCACACAAGACCTCATAATGGTGATGGCCTCAATGCGCTCTGTTTGATTATTGCTGCATGCAGCTTCCTCTTTAATTTCAGGTCACCTTGGTGGGCGCTTGAATAAGTCATTCCTTCGTTATGTATGGACAGGCATTTACATTGTTTGACTATGTGTATGACTTCCTGTTAATTGACACTACACTACTCGTCTTTTCATTAAACATCACGATTTCTGATTTCTCTGCACTAAATTAAGGCCTAGATTTTGCGTTCCCACAAATATTCGCAAGTGTATGTAAATATCTTGCATTGTTCACTAGTAGAAGAACGCCATCCGCATACATCAGTATGGGGACCTTCTGTCTCGCCATTTGTTTATTAGGCACGTAGGATGAAACAAACCCTAATTCACTGTTTTTCAGTCACCCAGTACCTCCGACGGCAGTGCCACTGCGATGGGATGGCGCATCCTGACACGCTTGGAGAGAGCTGTTTTCACACCTCGCCGTTGTAGCCACCCATTTGGAGTTACTTTGGCGTTGCGCTGCTAAGCCCGAGGGAGCGGCATCGAATGCTAGCCGCGGCGGCCGCATGTCGGTCGGAACGACATGCAAGAATGCTTGCGTACTGTGCATTGTGTGAAAGTCGTGTTGTGTGAAGTGAATCGGTAGCCCCACTACGACGTGCCTTATAATGATGTGGCTTTTGCTCGTAAATCGAAGAATTTATTATATCTAACCTTAGGCAATCAATCTATTTGCCGCAATGCATTCTAAAATTACGGAATTTTACGGCATTACGCCATTACGGCAATTACGGCAGAGAACACCTTTAGTGAAAATGCCGGCAGAGTCGGTTAGGCTCCCTCCACGCAGGGGGGACAAGCTTTTACCGCGACGCGGCCACTACGTCAGTCTCGTGCATTGTGCTCCTCGAGGTCTTCGTTCCTCACTACTTCCGCGGATCCGAGAGGGCCGCCGCCCCCTTCCTGGGGGTGCTGCCACCCTTCTCCTCGGTTTCGCGAGGTCGCTGCCTCTCTAGAGCTGCCGAGACCCGCTGGACGGCCTTGAGTTGTGTATCTTGATCATAGTTCCTCGTTGCAGCCTCTAGCTGCGGCGGGATCGTCGTCTTCTCGCTGGCTTCTCGTGGATTTATACTACAGTCCCAAAGGATGTGAGCCGCGGTGGCTCTCTCCTTAGTGCACAGTCTACACACGTCAGTCGCGTACACGCTCGGACACACGTGCTTAGCTAGCACCGGGGTGAGCAGGGACCTCGTCTGTAATTGCCTGTATAACACTGCCTCCTTCCGGGTAAGCCCCGGGTGAGGTGGCGGCATAGTCTGTTTGTTAAGTCTGTACCACTTCACTATTTCGTTGAAGGTGGTCATCTTGTCCTTGGCACTGCACCGCGACCAACACTTCGAGTCGCCCGTGCTTGCAGCTGCGAGGTTGGTTAGTCCTCGCGCGGCCGAGTTGGCCCCGACAGTGCCCCGACACTTGGCCCCGTCAATGCCCCGACAGCCACCACCGCGTATGCGTCGCTGCTCCTTCGATACTCCGCCGCGTCCACGTAGATCACCATCTGTTGCTTGTGGGATCTGTTGCGTGAATTGACGAATTAAAGTTTACAGAAATAATAAAACACAAACGGAATGTCAGCGTGTTTTTAGCTTTACTTCACACCGAAGCAAGAGTGATGTCCTTCCGCTTCGTCTGCTTGTTCCCACGGTCATGCGGTCACGTGCGCAGGTACCGAAACTATGCCATTTTCTCGCGTTGTTATGCGATCCGCTTGTTCTGTCTCAGTATTCGTGTAGCACTGAATTATACCGCTAGTTATGTTTCCTTGTGCACAGCGCGCAAAATCTTGCGCTCCTCGAACGAGACATCAGCTCGCGCGGTACGCCGTCAGCGGCAGTGTGCATCGCCGAAAAAAATAAAGACTGAGGGCAAAAAAAAAGTGAAAGCGGGGCCCGTGACGTATGTGTCACGCAATACTCGAGGTCCGGCATGGGAGAACGCCGGGAAGGAGTTTCACTTGCGAAGGCTAGACGGAGCGAGTGGAGATGGAGTCTCGCTATGCTGTGGAGACCGGCTGCTGAAAGCATGGGTTGGCGGCACTGAAATATTTCTATCTCGGCTATTAATGAGCCGATCCGGAATTTTTTTTTGCGGCAGAGCACTCCCTAGAGGACACGTAACAACTTCCAGCGTATAACCAAAATTTGCTACGGAGCCTGGTGAGGCCCCCTTTAATAGCTGCTGCCAGAAGGAAAGCAATGGATATTTTTTTTTTTCACTTTTACGAATGAGTGCCACAAGGCTGAGATAATCTCATGGGTGTCCTCAATAGAAAATAAACCTGTGATGAGCAACTACTAAAGAAGAAAAAAATAAATCAGAAAAGTAACAATTTAGGATAATTCAGAGGGAAGCTCATTATTTGTCGAAGCAAGATCCTTAGAACACGCACTTATAAAGCGAGATACAACAAGGAAGAAGCATGTGCTTGACGCGGTAAAGCTAAGGAAACGACGGAGCATATTTTATTAGACTGTGAACATATCTGCGCAGTGCCGATTTAGGCACCTCTGGTCTCTTAAAAGCCCGTTGGTTCAGCAAGCGCAGGAGGAAAGCAAAAATATCCGCAATAGAGTTTATTAAGAGGCGGCCGGAAGATTGGTGGAAGAAAAGTAGGCAAACGACAAACAACTGAGGCGTACAAAAACAAAGTTCCTAGTAAGGGTTCGGAAAGTTTGGTGATTGGTGTTCTTCTTGAGGTTTCTTATTTCCTTTTCTTCTTTTCTTTTATTTAAACATAGGTAGCACATTAGGCAATATAATAGCTAGGTGTCGCAACCTACCGCCCTGTTCCAAGTAGGACGCTCATAGCATCCATCCGTCCATCCGACTAGCGGCACGATCTGATGATGATAATTATGACGATGATGATGATTTATCGGCATCGCTTTTGAAATGTAGCGGTGACAAAAAGTCATCTGTCCTCTTTGATTTATTCGGGTTTATAAATGTTTTCATACAAGTATTTTTGTCTACATCTTAATCTATGCAACAGTTGGTCGGGGATGCCGAGGGAGTCACTTCTAATCATATATAATATTTATCTGTGGCCTATTTCGTAATTTGGATGCATACTACTTTGTGGTGCTTCAGCTTATAAATTGCGCCCCCTTGTTCTGCCTAAACGGGAAGCCCTGCGATTGTGCTGCGGATTACAGAAATTTGTTGCTAATACCGTAATGCATCAAGAAGTCAGGTTTCCCTAATACTTGTCATTTGCTGACGGTGCAAACATTCTTCAATACGTACGAATCTAGTAGAAGATTGGAACCCGTATACATTTTCCAGCCGGCTTTATTCTTTGGCGTGCATTGGCCTCGGTTTCGTATACACCACAGGTGGCCTTTGTGCGATTGATCCCTTAAATGTACGTATTTGGGAGGTGGCACCTATTTGTGATGTGCGAGAGAGTCTACTAATCATCTATGATGACATCTACCGAAACAACGCAAGTCTTGTCTCTCATTACATAACAAATGGACTATTACACGAACATTTATTGAGTTTAGCTGTAAATACGTTCATTGCGACAGACGCCTTACCCTGCGGAAAGAAATCTGGAATCGGCATTTTCACTCCTGCTATAGTCTAGTCATTCTAAATCAGGATTCCGGACTACTTATCCGTTTGCGTAGCCTTACAGAAAGTAAGTTCATCAATCGCGATGGTAGTCATAATAACGGATCCTTTGCCTTTTCGTTAGTGGAACTAAATAGTGGAACTAAGCTTTTACGTACATTTCATTTTCTATATGCCTGCACATATAAATTTAATTAGGTCACTTTAAGTGCCTGGACATAGGGGTTTTTCATGAAAGAAATGACTGACAGTGTTCAAAGAGCTATCCTCAGTTCCCTTGCACTATCATTACTCCCTACATAAACTTAACTACGGCTACATTCGGGAAATATGCAGTTGTTGAAGACTTTTGGAACCCAACTATAGCTAAATTTTGAGAATGTTGACACTTCCTATTTCTTTGGCACAAAAGTTTCTTTCACACCAGAAACACTGCAGTAATTTTTACCCAGTTACGTTGTCAAACACCAGTATAAAACTTTTATCGACACAGATCCTGTCTGGCACCGAATCTGTGAAGAAAATAAGACCATAGATCATTTATTTATTCCGCAGCCGTCCTTCTTCTTTAAGAAAAGATGTTTTAGAATCAGCGCTCACACTACTTGATACAAACTTTTCCATTCTGAAGATTCTTCCTCTAGCAGCCTCCTACCAGAAAATACCAGGGGGATGTTTGCTGAGTCGTGGATGAATTCATAAGTGCTTTAATGGCATTCTTTTAAATTCTTCAATGGTTATTTTCATTCATTTCCTAGTGAAAATATTACCAAATTGAGTAGTACCAGCATGTTCCCATTACCTACCAAAATCTTGGCCAATGCCCCGCGGTTGGTATGTGCAAACATAGAAGGAAATCCAATCCAATCCAAATCTCGGGGGCAGCACCCATTTCGCTGACTGCATGCGAGATGGCACCACAATACTGCATAGGCCACGTTTCCTCGTCGATGTCCTCCTCGCCCGCCCCTCCGTACAGCGCGGCGACAACTTCGTTCTCCGCTACACTCTAAGAAATGTTTACACCCTTTGGAGTGCCCCTTGTGCTACACAAAGATAATCGTCATCTGCCTTGGTGCGCTTCCTTTCGTGAAAACGCCGCGCCCGCTACTTTCCTGTCGGGAAGGCTATCATGCTGATAACGCGCATGCCGTTCGTTGCTGGAAAGTACCGGGCGCGCAGCGTTAAAGAAACGAAACGCATCAAGGCAGATGACGATTATTGTTGTATGGCAGAAGGGGCACTCCAAAGGGTGTAAACATTTCTTAGAGTGTACGGCGTCCGCCATTTCCACGCCCGCTGTGAGGATTGCGTTCCCGGCAACGTCTTTACCTTTGCTAGTAGGTACAGCGCGGCGTGGCGTTCCTCATGGCACTCGATGTTTCTGCGCAGGCGCAGCAAAGGCCTCCAGAGAAAATCTGGCGGTCTTTGCTCCTTGAATATGTGAGTCTGCCTAGGCGCTACGGAGGAGGTTTCTTAACGCGTGTTGTATGCGTTTGTCGCCTAGGCATGTCGACATTGCGGAGTGCGGTCCCTTTTGTTTACGCTCCGCCGCTGGCGATAACCGATTTGGTGATCGCTGTGACAAAGCCGGCAATATCATTACTAAACTGATGAGATAGTTCAAGTGGCTGAGGAGTTCTATAGAGATTAATACAGTACCAGTGGCACCCACGACGATAATGGAAGAGAGAATAGTCTAGAGGAATTCGAAATCCCACAGGTAACGCCGGTAGAATTAAAGAAAGCCTTGGGAGCTTTGCAAAGGTGGAAGGCAGCTGGGGAGGATCAGGTAACCATAGATTTGTTGAAGGATGGTGGGCAGATTGTTCTAGAGAAACTGGCCACCCTGTATGCGCAATGCCTCATGACTTCGAGCGTACCGGAATCTTTGAAAAACGCTAACATAATCCTAATCCATAAGAAAGGGGACGCCAAAAACTTGAAAAATTATAGACCGATCAGCTTACTGTCCGTTGCCTACAAAGTATTCACTAAGGTAATTGCAAATAGAATCAGGAACACCTTAGACTTCCGTCAACCAAAGGACCAGGCAGGATTCCGCAAAGGCTACTCAACAATAGACCATATTCACACTATCAATCAGGTGATAGAAAAATGTGCGGAGTAAAACCAACCTTTATACATAGCTTTCATTGATTACGAGAAAGCGTTTGATTCAGTCGAAACCTCAGCAGTCATGGAGGCATTACGGAATCAGGGTGTAGACGAACCGTATGTAAAAATACTGAAAGATATCTATAGCGGCTGCACAACCACCGTAGTCCTCCATAAAGAAAGCAACAAAATCCCAATAAAGGAAGGCGTCAGGCAGGGAGATACGATCTCTCCTATCCAATTCACAGCTTGCTTACAGGAGGTATTCAGACACCTGGATTGGGAAGAATAGGGGATAAGAGTTATTGGAGAATCCTTAGTAACTTGCGATTCGCTGATGATATTGCCTTGCTTAGTAACTCAGGGGCCAACTGCAACGCATGCTCACTGACCTGGAGAGGCAAGGCCGAAGGGTGGGTGTAAAAATTAATCTGCAGAAAACTAAAGTAATGTTTAACAGTCTCGGAAGAGAACAGCAGTTTACGATAGGTAGTGAGGCACTGGAAGTGGTAAGGGAATACATCTACTTAGGACAAGTAGTGACTGCGGATCCGTATCATGAGACTGAAATAATCAGAAGAATAAGAATGGGCTGGGGTGCGTTTGGCAGGCATTCTCAGATCATGAACAGCAGATTGCCATTATCCCTCAAGAGAAAAGTTTATAACAGCTGTCTTACCAGTACTCACGTACGGGGCAGAAACCAGGAGGCTTACAAAAGGGTTCTACTTAAATTGAGTACGACGCAACGAGCTATGGAAAGAATGATAGGTGTAACGTTAAGGGATAAGAAAAGGGCTGATTGGGTGAGGGAAAAAACGCGAGTTAATGATATCTTAGTTGAAATCAAGAAAAAGAAATGGGCATGGGCGGGACACGTAATGAGGAGGGAAGATAACCGATGGTCATTAAGAGTTACGGAATGGATTCCAAGGGAAGGGAAGAGCAGCAGAGGGCGGTAGAAAGTTAGGTGGGCGGATGAGATTAAGAAGTTCGCAGGGACAACATGGCCACAATTAGTACATGACCGCGGTAGTTGGAGAAGTATGGGAGAGGCCTTTGCCCCGCAGTGGGCGTAACCAGGCTGATGATGATGATGATGTGTCTGGAGGGACAAGGTTCTACAGATGTATACGCCGCGGGTCGCTTTTTGAGTCGCGAAGATAGATTGCATTTTTCATAAGCACTGCTCCAGGAGGGCACATGTAACCGGCAAACAGAGGCCTCAGGAGAGCATCTGAGGCTATATGTAAGCAGGCGGCCCGTGGGTTGGGGCCGCGGAGGCCGAAGCGTGCCAGTGGGTGTTCCCATAAAAAAAATGTCTCTGCGCGATAGCGGACAGTCAATTTAATTACGTCCAGCCGCCAACTTGCGACGCTAAACAACGCCCCGCGACTTTTGCCGGCATGCCTAGGGACAAACGCATACAACACACGCTAAGAAACTCCTCCATAGTGCCTAGGCAGAGTCGTATATTCTAGGAGGAACAGTCAAAACATTGTCTCTCTCGTACCCGCTCTTTCATACGTTTGCGCAACCACACGCAAACATCCATCGTCTCTGAAAGTGCCACGCTTCGCTGTACCTACTAGCAATTGTAAATACGCTTCCTGGCTCGCGGGTTTCTGAGCAATTTGTAGGTATCGCTGGGGCTTTATGTTGAGAAACTACTGTGTAAAAGCGTTAATGCGTGTTGATGTTTAAGCAGATAATCTTTCTGGTGGTTTAAGATGAAACAGCACTATTATATAATCTGTCGCGTGGCATTTCCTAATGCTGTAGTCTCAAGTCGTATTCAACCGCGTTACGAGCGCTTGTTGGCGTAATAATTTCTGTACTTTTAAGCTGGAATTATCTTGCATGACATAATCGATGGATGAGTGTTTCCTGGCAGGCCTCTCCGCCACCGAAGCGGAAGCCGGAATCGGAAACCAGCGTCAAGCCTATGGGGGTGCTCTTGCAAATGTTCGGGGTTTTCCCATAGTCACGCCACCGAGGTAGTGGAGAGAATTACGCATGATATAGGAGTAGGGATGTCTTCCTTTGTGGCCCGAACATGAATGGCAGGAGCGCTGTGTTGCGCTCGTCTCGCTCAGCAGGTGTGTGCAGGAAGCAAACTGCAGCGAGGGCACGCTGAAGAAAACACGATCACTTCATTACCTACTTGTACAACCGAGCGATCTCCCGCAGTTTAGAGCAGAAAGGTGCTTTTAGCGGAAACCGCAGGTGCCGCATTTTTTTCAGAGAGCCAAGTTTTGTACCCGATTTCCTTAGAATAGTAGCAGGGCAACGTCCAACGAATCAGAGATCAGGAAAAAAAAAGGGTTGCGCCCTTACAAGGTGTCAGCACGCGCGTCAGAAGGCCGCTATCTAATTGACCTAATCTTTAGTGTAGTCCTATCTCCTCTTTCTCCCCTCCCCATAAAGTGTGAATTTCATTCCCAATGTCCGTTTCCTTTTAATTCCTTAATCCTATGGTATAGGGAACGTCATAAAAGAGCCATTTCAAGAAATTTTGATGTGACCTGCAGCTCTAGCCTAGCAGTGCTTGGCAGCGCTTTTTCTTACTACTGATGGCTAGAACAAAAGTATGACGAGTGTAATTACCGTAGATAAACAATTGTGAACGTTCGTTTTAAATTTTAAATGATATCAGACTATAATCAGACCGAAATAATACGGCAAGCAGCAGCTTCTTAGCTTGTTACAGTGCATATACGCTCGCAGCAACGCGGCAAGCTTCCGGCGGGGCCCGCCTCTTTTTCACTTCATCTGGCGCATGACAATGAACATTGCTCATCATGCCGCCGCATCTTCCCGCACCGCATGAAAATATTAGTGCTGAAAGTTCATTCCTTGTAGCCCAGACTCATAGAGCGAAACTGTGCAGAACAGAAGCGTGGAAAGAATGAGCCTCCTAGATTTTCCACTTCGGGTTATCCGCGGCTGCCAATTTTGGTCTGGCTAGTCTCCCGAAATTTTCTGGCTAACATACGACTGAAATAGGCAATGAGCATTCGCCGCCATTTTTGTGGGAACTTCATGTAATGCAACGCTGGCGCTTGAGGACTTTTACCTCACTCAGCCGACTGGCTACGGTCACCTTCGGATTGCACAACTTCTAGCGTCATCTTGTACGGTTCTAACGCAGCGTTCTGCCTTGCGACGCGGTGCGATACCAGGGACGGCAACCCATTTGAAGATTTATTTTGTGTGTGCGTGTGTCCCGTGAAGGCTTGTTCTCGGACCTGAACAGCGCGCCATGTTCTCATGCGTGCATTCTACCTCGATCGCGTTCCGCGCAAGTTGCAGTCCGAGAAGTTGTATACGCTCTGCCCTTTGGTTCTGCACCACACATCGCGGTGCCTTTTCGACTCGCCTTCCTCTGGTGGTATTGCTTTTCACATCTCTCGCGTATATGGGTGATATGTAACTCCTTTTTTTTTAATAACTCCTGCCGTGTCGCAACACCTCGGCAGTTAGCCGAAGCGTTGTGGCTAATATGTGTTCGCTCCCTCTCTCCGTCGTATGCTTGGGCGGTAGCTCGAAACTGATGTGTTCGAACGATAGGCCGTTGATGGTAAAGGAATGCACTGGTTGAGTAATGACCACATGCACATTAGCGTATTGCTCTATTGATCGACCAATGTTATTATTTTGTGTGAAACCTTTCACTGATCACAAACGGCGGCAATTTTCATGCCCCAACCGTATACTGCCATGAAGCTCATTAAGCACAGGGGCAAAAGATAAGCACCCTCAGCCGAAACAAAATTTGTGAATCTTGAAACTATAAAAGCAAACAAAGACGAGAACGAAGAGAAGGCACAGGACGAGGTGCTTCGTTCCTTCGTGCCACTCTCTTCGTTCTCGTCTTTGTGTGTTTTTATAGTTTCAAGAGGCGAGTAAACCAACTAGCCCGTTTATCCCATGCTGTTACAAGCTTTCTGAAAACGAAGCTCATGCAAGTATCTCAGCGAAAACATTTATGGGTATGAGATGTACCCGAAATCCTACTTTTTTGTGTCTCCTCAACTTATGACAAAACGCGAACTCACCTATGTCGCCATTTGCCGACGTGATCGCTACGAGCAGGCATCCTCGAGCGATCGCTTACGGGGGACACGATCACTTACGCGCACTTTCGCGTCTTGGCATCGGGCGCACTGGAGGCGGTTTGTTGCGCTGTGCAAAGTGAAGCGCCCAGTGCGGGTCCTGTCCCGAGCCACTCGAAGCCCTGCAAAAGCTATCGCATTCCTGAATTCAGCTATGTACTTTCAAGCCGACAACGCACATATCGGCCTTCTACTCCGAGCGCGCACCGGCCTCGTTGGCTGCTGTCATGCTGGTAGCATGTTTACGTTTATCCCGCGGTCAGCTGTCCCGGCGTTCGATCCTGTATATATAGTTACGATTTTCGGTAAACACTTCCAGCAGCGAGAAAGCGTTTGGCCTTTTCTTCCAACCTCTGTCTTCCTTTTCACTTTGCCAACAAGTGAAACTGTGAGTCATTCAAAAAAACGTCCTCGTATTGCATGGCGTCTTTAGGTCTCCGTTCTCCCGCGGACGTTGTTGGCGATACCCGAAAGAGCAATGTATCAATCACAGTTGTGTCCTCGATATTCTATCTGGAGCCAGAAGCTGGCCTGGGACACGTAATCTAGGACATATTTTCTGGACTTCCTGAAAACTGTTTGTGTGTGTGCCTGTGTGTGTATGTGTCGTGCTTTTCACATATTTATGACGCCAGTTGCACATATCAGCAGTTTGTTTCCCTACGCATGTTCGACGCCAGTGCTGGTGCTTCGACGACCTCGTCATTGTTTTGACTATGCCGAGGCCACAGTTCATGATAACTAAAAGCATCGATGGTGGCTGTAGATAAGCTCCAGATTTAAAAGCACCCTGGTTTCTTCGAATTCCTAACGCAGTGATTAAAGCAGGGTTTCAATGCCCTATTCAGGGGCGGAGATTGACATTTTCCCCTACATACAACAAATTCGTATTAAAAATTCCTGGATCAGACAGGTCTCACATTCTTTAGAATCACGTTATCCGAGGAGAACGCGCAATATGGCGCATGATAAGGAAAATCGGGCACGCCATATTTACAGACGCTCCAGCTCGACATAGAGTGTAAACAGAATTGCTTATCGCCTTGGGTAAACAGGTGAACTGCAGTTTTGCCACTTTTGTGCGTCCGCACGCGGAAGCCGCACAGAAGCACTCGCGGAAGCACTTCGAAAAGGAGCTGGAAACAATGGGCGCTGTGCAAGATTAGGAACCTCAACGCGTCTTCTCCTCCTCCTCTCGTAAAAGAGATCCTGACGTGTTACGCCCCCACGGAAGTCAGGTAAGACATTCGTGGCAGGAGCTGGCCGCCTTTAAAAGAGGGAACACTTGCTCCAAGCAGCATTTCAAGACGTCGTCGAACCACTCATTGACAGGTACGTATACGGTTCCACAGTACTCTCATCATACGAATAGATAATCCTGTAAGGGAGCATTTTAGAGACAGCATCATGTTTAATGGTGAACTATTTCGCGCGCTGCTCGGCCTGGAACAATCATCCACGTAGATTTCTTATTACGAATAACTTTTGGCTCGTTCCAGGCACACGGCATTAGCAAAATTTTTCATGCCATAATTTTGCAATTTTTCAAAAAAATAAAGAGAACTTGCTGATGTGTCCGATAGTGGGGCTGAAGTGCCATTTGCCACCACAGCAGCCCGAGGCCCTAACCAATAGGTCAATATCGCACGTCCTTTTTCTTAGTCTTTATTAGAGTTAGAAAGCACCGTGAATAAGTAACATCACTTGATAAACGTAGCAAATGATAAACAGACGCAATGAAGCAGTAATTCAATCGCTAGCTATACATGCTAAAGTAACATTGACAGTGTCAGGCACTATGACACGCACTGAAGAACTAGCATAAAACGAGCTGTTTATATTTTGAAGTAGTTCTTTGAAAGTATGTCATTCCCACTAGAAGATTCCGCAAAGATAGCCCATCTACGATGGGCCTCAATTGCACCTGCACTTCTCTCTTGCCAACACCAACTAGCTCTGGCATATGCATCACGTCGGATCACGTGCTGTCGTTCATGCTGGCTTTCCTGTGCGTCCGCACAGCAACAAGTTGATTTTAAAAGCGAGAGTGCGCCGGACTCTTCACATTATTCGTCAGTGGCAGCCAGTGCTAAAAGATGCCATGTTATACTGAACCACCTCCTACCCCCCCCCCCCTCTTTCGGAATCGGTTCACGTGCCCCAGTACTTTACTCTTAGCAGCTACTTAAGCTACGTAGATGCTGTGCGACGTTGTACTGTCTTCGGTATCTGCCCAGGTCATAGGCCATCAATTTGAAACGCTTGTTTTTCGTAGTACAACAAATTGGTCAATATGCCGTCGCCGTCATACTACTATCGCCGTTCGCGTCAGTGTCATCTTGCTACTCCTGTCGCACACAATTGTTCACCTTACAGATCCACGTTTGGCCGTCTGGTAAAACCTTGCGCGATTCCAAACCATCTTGGATAGCCAGCTATGGGCAAAATGCATTCATACAACATCAATTCCCATTGCGTACGAAATTTCCACGATATGTACTCTTGCGTTATACTGTCGTAAAACCTGCATTGAGACTTTTTTCATTTGAAGTCCCTCGCCGCTCCCCCCCCCCCCCCCTCCAGTTTTATTTGTATCCTGTTTAGCTTTTGTAGACATGAAGAGAAAGCACACGATTGGCTATCACGAGATACAATATGACTCATTTATCCATATAATGAGCAACTAAAAAGGGGTAGGTCGTGCTACCAACCACCACAACAGCCGGTGTACTTATGATGATCTCAAGAAGGATAACAACAACAAAAAACTTAATGACGAGTGGCCACTTAATGGCGCACGCACTTATGAATTGTTGAATCTTTATTGTATGCCCGCAAAATTCGCCTCTAAATAACTTCGCCTTGGTATACAGTAATCTTATCGCACCACACGTTTCATAATAAAGTCTTTCAGGACAAGTCCTGACAACTTAACTGATTTAGTTGTGGTTCCAGACATTGCTTAAAATTTATTGCTTGAGTTCTCCATGCAGCCTCTACAGTCGATGCATGAACGATAAAAATAAGATGAATACGAGAGATCGAATTCGTGGTTCTTTACAGAATTTATTTGGGGGGCGAAAAGCTTGGTTTATTAACAGAATAAATAGAATTGTTTATGTTAACCAGTTTTCAGTCGCATTTCTTTTAGTCGATCACACAGCTCTTCATTTTCAGACGATAGTAGGAGCATGCTTAATATACGAGCATGCAAGAATACGAATTTGATCTCGTGCCAGAGCAGATCATTTTGCAAAGTATCGCTGTATCGCAATACGCGAACATGCGAATAATAGCATTGCTTTGTTTTACATTACGAGCCACGTACTACCTCGATAATGGCAACCTCATCTCCTGCAGGGGCTTTTTCCATCAGCCATGATTCTGCACATGCTCCTGCTGTCCACGGCGCTTGCTGTGGCATTCGCTGTGACAGCGGAACAAGTAATCCGATCAGAATGGCAAGCGTTCAAGACAAAGCACGGTGAGTGTCTTGTAGTTTACTTCCCTTTGATTTTCTTAAGATATCAGTCGACATTGTTATGAACCGAAAATTGTGGAGCAAGTGAGCTTGGAATAAGTATTATAACGTTCGTCTGAGAACTGCATCAGACAGTGTGTGTAGCGAACGATTGTAAAGGTACTTTCAGGCCTGACCAGTACAATAATAAAGCCTTTAATGCAACTTCTTTTTTTCCCTTTAATTAAATATGCTCATTGCATGGAATGACATTAAAATTCGTAGATAAGCGAAAATGTATTACTTTTCCCACTAGGTAGAAACTACACATCTGCCCATGAAGAAATTCTGAGATTGAAGATATTCACAGAAAACAGTCTGTTCATCGCACGACACAATGAGAAATACGTGAAAGGCCTCGTGTCGTACAGCCTCGGCATGAACCAGTTCGGCGACATGGTGAGTACGATGAAAGTGCGCAGATTCCTTTTGCAATGTTGCGTCCGTGTTGCATGGGGTCTTTAATGTGTCACTTGCTCATCTTGACATAGGGCAAACGGTCTGATAAGTAATGCTATAGGGGACAGAACTAACAAAGCAGTATACTTTGCTTTTGCATGAAATATTTTATAATTTACGTGGACTTTTGAACGGCCCTTAGCCCTTTGGAGCACTATTTACTTTCTACTACTTCTACATTCACTTGGAGCGAGGCTGCGTAAATATATACTTATGTTTGTATATTTATGGTGCACATACTTACAGTTTATGTGAGATAGAAAACAGTCTCAAATTACGTTCACCAAACTTATCCGCGAACTTTTTCTACTTATTATGGCTTCATGGTAGGTAGCTCTAAAACACTGGAGAAAGAGAAAGAATCATTAGGCACTCACTGCCAACGAAAACTTTTATAGCGTTATGCTGGCATCCACACTTCTATCGTGTACCAAAGAAAACGAAGGCTGCCACATATCGATTAAAAACTAAAAACGATGCACCTGTGTAATGTAGCTGGAAGGCCATCTCTCGGAATATAACCAATAAATGCATCCAATGTTTTCAAAAGATGCGATGTGAAATATACCGCTATACCGTTTAAACGAAGAGATATGCGTCGTTCAGTGTAGGACAGATCAATCTAACACCTGCGCTCTAGGAATCACTGCGAAGCTTGCGCAAACCTATAAACATGGAAAATTACCCAAGCACAAGCCTTGACCACCTTCTCCTGGCTTTTGTTTTCATCTGATGAATCTAACGCGAGAATAACTGTCAATTTGCACAGAAACAGTTCTAGAGACGCCGCTCGCCTAGAATGCCAAGCTTTCGGCCATTGGAGGTTTGGTGCAACGAGCGCTTACATGCGTGAAAGTAGCGTAACAATGTCATAAGACGTGTTTAACAAACGCCCAACGGAAAGCGGTTATTCGAAAAATGCAGAATGGGCGAGGTAAAAACCCTGTCTGTAGGATACGTGTAGCGCTCATCGCTCCCTTAGACGAAACGTAGCAAATCCAGGGTGTTGGTGAAGCACTATGATTTTGAACCTCGCCGCCAGCGAAGGCTGCGTGCCATAAGTACAATGTACTAGTTATGCCACACCACAATAAGGAAGACAGTGGCCTTTAGACGTTTATGATACACTACGGCATCAACACGCATGCTATAGGCCTTAGTGCGAACAATCACAGTCTATTTAAAATGAAACAGAGGCTGGTCATTCACTGCGTAGCAGTGTCGCTATAAAGACCGCATAGTGATGTCCCGAATTCAGTCAGGCTGATGATAACACTCATCATTGCTAGTAAAGCAGCACGGGGAAATCATTCTTATTGTGTTGTTTCGAATATTCGAATTTGCTTTGTCGCCCTTTTTTTGTGCAGCTTCACCACGAGTTCGTTCAGCTTACTAACTGCTACAAGCCTAGCGATGCCAGTTCAGGCTGGTCAACCTACTTGCCACCGGAAAATGTCGATGATGGCGATCTACCTCAATCAGTAGATTGGCGCAAGAAAGGTTACGTGACTCCTGTCAAGAATCAAGGACAATGTGGCTCTTGCTGGGCATTCAGTACGGTGAGAAAAATATCGACTTCTCGTGCACGCGTTAGCCCTGTTCACGTGGTTATGTGACGCATAGAGGGAGAGAGAGAGCGAAGAGAGCAAAACTAGCGAGGTCAACGAGGCGAGTGTCCGGTTTGCCACCCTGCGCTGGGGGTAAGGAAAAAAGTGGACTGAAGTGATCACCTTGGGTCATCCCAGATGTCTTCAATGCACATACCCATATTTGGGTCTTGACTTTGATGCGACGACAATGTAACGCACAGGATATTAGAGTACTAGCGAAGCCAAACAGACAGTATGCGCGTTCGTAAAACTATCTCCAACTTTTGCTGTTCACGCATATCTTACGTGCTTGGACTCAGTGAACGAAATGCGAAGCTCATTATTCGAGACGTCCGTGATTCCGTGCGCCATACCACGAAATTTTTTTAACAACCGTAGGTGTCACAGGGCTCCCTCTCCTAGTCGTTTTGAAATCCGCAAAGGTTGTCAGTGCCGGTCGCCAACATTCCAATGCGCTTCTAGAAGTTTACAAAGAAATGAATGTCCGCCGTTGCCCCGCGAAAATTCAAATTCAGGGCTCGCGGTGAGCCGGTGCAAGATCTTGCCTGTCAACCACTCCGGCAATCATAGCAAGAGAACATAATTTGACAGTAGAACACATTCGCTCCGCTAGGCTGCTTTGACTGGCAGATGCCACGTGCGTCTTATCTATAAGGCAACACTGAGGTGAAATGTCTTAGACGGGGTCACCGATAAGAAGCGAAAGGCAGGATAGCAAATAGAAGGGTAAAAAAAGAAAGAGGCAATGTGTCAACAAAGGCTACATCCGCAAACGAAGACGGCTCGGACTAGCTTCCTGTTTGCTTCTTGAAAGGAGATTGTTACAGTCCTTTTGAGGATGTTTGCTTTGATTGAACTCGCACCAAGCTGTGCGAGGCTTACTGTGCGTAATATTGAGCCAGCTATAGCGGTGCTGCTTGGCACCATGGCCAAAACTACAACTTACTTACTGGAGGCCGCCTCCGTCCACGGGACCAAGGTCACCTCCTGTGCATAAGCGAACGGGTGTAGCCAATCCCCGCTAATCATTCGAAATTTTGTAAATATAAAGTTGTGCTCGCTCTCTACTGACGTGGAAGCAAATCCAAGCATCCCATCATTTCGATGAGCGATGAAAAAAAAGAAAGAGAAAAATAAGAAAATATTTTCTTATTTACGAGCGTCCGTCTTATGTAGTTATGAATACAGTGGCTCTATTTTTTTCTTCTTACATGCGGCACCTTATTGTTAGCTGTGAAAATGAGATCGTTTTTCAGTTTAGGTTTGTTTGTGAGCTTCATTGGGTTACGTTTTTTTTTTACCGGTATCCAGACGGGATCACTAGAAGGTCAGCACTTCAAGAAGACGGGTAAGTTGGTCTCCCTAAGCGAGCAAAATCTCGTCGATTGTTCGAGAAATTACGGCAACAATGGCTGCAACGGTGGAAGCATGGAGAATGCCTTCACCTACATAAAAGCCAACGGCGGGATCGACACCGAGAAGAGCTACCCATACCATGGTCGCGTAAGTACGAATGGTATTGAATTAAACTAAAAGAAAAGGTGCGGAAACCCTCCTTCACAAATATGACCTGCTACGGGGTCAAGGGCACGCATCCTGTTCCATTCGTTGTGTGTGACCGGTGCCCGCAAATTTTGTGGCGTGTCACCCTCGTGACTTGCCACGTTAAATACATAGGCGGCTTCATCAGTCCATGCTGGCTTTGTGCTCGAAATTAGACTACAGTGGTGCTCTGAAAATATCGCGATAAATTGGTCAGCTGCAAACAGGCGCCAGTCGCTCAATTGCTATTTATGCACCGAATGAAAGATATAACCATAACAAAAACGGGAAGGTAATTCGCATACTTAATCTTCAAGTCTCCTCAATTCTACAAACAAGAGCGTGAGAAATGTGAGAATCCAAGGTACACTTTTCGGTGTCTTTCGCAGTCTTTAAGAAGCGTGGCCGACCTGAAATTGCAAACTAATTTACGCGCCGTTGTTTTAATCTGTTTGTCAAACGGAGCACTCAGCCCACAACCAAGCATACCTTAAATACGCGCTTTAAATTTATAATGCAACAGATGCTGTGGCCTCGTAGAGTGCGGATTTTCGCCCCTGTAATGCAGCTTCGGATGTTTTCGCCAAATTTCTCGACGGAGACGGCGTTAGATGAGATGCCGCTTCATCTATACAAAAACATAACCTCTCTGGACATAAATATATGAGCCAAGAAAGCTCAAGACACCGGGTTCCTGCGGAATCAACCTTTAAACAGCGCATTACATTCGACTAGCGCAAAGTGCAGTGCCAAAGTATATTAAGCACTCAATGCCGCTATCGTATTGTAGCAGAAAGCAGAAATGGCTTACCTGAAAAGCACTTGCAAAGAAACGAACTAAATGCAGTTAAGACATAAATTTGTGTCTCTAATTCAAAAGAGGGCTTAAAGTGGTTTAATACAATAAATTTAGCTTGAATCATGTCACAGTCATAAGATTGCATTTTAAATTGCGTACGTGATCAAGCTAGATTTCTTATACATCTCAAAGAAGGGCCATGCAGAAATAAGACTATCGGTTAGGGCTCTCGCTGCATCTACTTCCACATCCAAAATATAGTGTTAGCCTTAACTTAAAAATCAACTCAGTGAATACGACCAGAGCTTTTCTTGCGTATCCAGATTCACTTGCATTTGCATGCGTGGTCTAATTTAGGTTCAGAAACTTCCGTCTACGGCTACATCACGCTTAGAAACCGCCTAAGGAATGATTGCATGTCGCATTCTCATAAATATGGGAAACAGGTGTTGTGATTATGTTTATTTCTGTTTTGCTCACGTTTGCGTATACGCTGATAATGTACTTGCAATGCAAAGCGAAACGCGGACGTGCAAGGGAGAAACAGTACGAGCCGCGCTTCCGTCCACCATTTTGTTTTGCGCTGTAAGTTTATTGTGGATGACTCGGCGCCTAGCCCATATGTTTACCTTACTAATATTTATGCACTATTTGAATTTGCAAGCCCGCAAGACTCTGCATTCAACTGTATTCGCCAATGAAACACACAAGGACCATTTGGCCGAGCTAATGAGAAGGCAGCTGTAAAATACGGCAGCTGCATGTGGAGCATGCAAAATTTCTCGTATGAACTTAAACCCTACAGATAACAGAAATTATATGATTATTTCACACACTGCTAAATTGAAGAGCGCTATTTTTTGTCAACTAAAGCCATGCGCCGGCTATGGAGATCGAGTTATATATGCGAATCAAGATTATCTTTCGCGATCCTTACGGAATTTCGTATATATCTTCCAAAAGTGGCTTTAAAGAGAACCGAGTATCATAATGCAGCAAAGAAATACGAAGAAATAACCTTCGTAAGGTGAAGAAACCCGAACACCTACATTTGTTGGCACCACCAATGCACTGAATCTGGCGTTGTGTAGAAAGAAAAAAAATCGACAGCGTGTTATGCTTCTTTGACACGTGAAGGCGAAAGCCTGCTGCACACGTGGTATAATGCAGTAGGTTATACGATCGGAGGGATCCGACTTCTTGCAAGACATATCGAGCTCCAGTGTAAAGTAAACGCATTTCGCTGTAGGTCGACCTCCTCAAGGACACATGCGAGCACCTAATGTACTGCATAGATGCTCGTTGTTCTCTCTTTCTTTTCGTCTTCCTTTCGTTATTTCTTACTTTCTTTCGTTCGTTCAGTCGTTCATTCTTCGTACTTTTTTATTTGTTCTTTCTTTCCTTATTTCGTTGTTTCATTGTTTTGTTCTTTCGGGCTTTCTTCGTTCTTTCTTTCCTTTCTTCGTTCTTTTTGTCTTTCGTTTCTTCATGCATATTCAGCCATTGCGTAATTGCTTGCTTATGGGCGTATGAGTCATTCCTAATGATGATATTTTTTTGCATCGTATATTTTTTTGCATCACTGGGCTAGACGCCGCCTATTCGCGTATCTGCCATTGCTGCTGCTGATATTTTTTTTTTTACTCGTCTACTTTTTTGTATCACTGGACTAGATGCCACTTTTTCCGGATATGAGCAATTGCAACGAGCCACTTAAGACTTTCGCTTTAATATATACTTAGCGTATGCTGCGCAGTAGGAACAGCACTTAGCGTGTCAACATAACATATTTTTGTACCAGTTACGACGAGATGCGTACAATACACGGCATTGATTTGCCGCTGAAGGTGCATCGTTCTACGCCCAGGACGAGCAGTGCAAGTTCAAGAAAGCCGACGTTGGAGCCACGGTGACTGGAATGGTTCGCGTGAAGGAAGGCTCGGAAGAAGATTTGAAGAATGCCGTGGCAACAGTTGGACCAGTTTCCGTCGCCATTGATGCAAGCCACCGCTCGTTCCAATTTTACAGGACAGGTGAGTATTCATGAGAGACCGTGTTAGGTCATTAGTTGGCCGAAAACCACTCCCCCGCTGTCGCCGAAGTTGGCCACCCAGCGAGATGAATAATAGCGAAAGAATAGAATTGAACGAAAAGAAGGCCTAATTAACACGATCCCAGGCTTCTTACGTTGTAAAAGATAACCGTAATTGCTTTCATGTTACATCCGTTTCATCTCTCTCACCAAAAAAGAAAGACACGTTTATACTGCGATGACAAGCAGTGGCCTGGCAAATGCTCGATATCTGAACATTGGTCGCTGTGCTGGATATTAGCTTGTATTTCTGATTAAACACATGGGTAGCCGACCACTATCATAAGAGTATTTCGAGCGCCTGACCTGGCGCAAACGGCACATTCATGATCAAAAAAGCCGCTTCGTTCGTTGAGGAGACACTTCATAAATTCTGCCGCAATGTCAATGATGATGATTCTGTTGATTACATTGAAGGCAGCCACAATTACGTGCACTGGCATCACTCACTTTTTTTCTGTTCTTCTTGATCACTCCTTTCCTGCCCAGCACCACTTTCACAAGAGTATAGAGTAGCAAGCACAATAGTGGCCTGCTGGCAGTGAAAGCTGAGACCAACCGCTCTGCGTTCTGCTGCCGAAACAACAGTTAATAGCTAGAAAATCTGGTTTTCGGTGTCCATCGGTACGTCCTCGTCGCCGCACTGTGATCGTGTTGTATTGACTTAACTGGAATCACTCATCACCACTTTCGCCTCTCCAAAGTCCTTCCGGCGGCAGATCGCTATCCTCTAAATAAAGATGTGCTCAGTCACTGCCTTCTACCGGTACTAACGCGTGCGGCAGAAGCTCGGAGGCTAACAAAAGGGGCTTGAAAAGAAATTCAGTACCGTGCAAGGAATTATCGAACGAAAACTGCTCGGCTTAATGTCACGAGGCAGGAAGATAGTGGTGCGGATTAGAGAGCAAACAGGAGTAGCAGACATTCTAGTTGACATTAATAGGAAAGAATATAGCTGGGCAAGTCATGTCATGCGTAGGGTGGATAACTGGTGGTCTATTATAATTATGCAGTGGCTGCCAAGAGAAGGGAAGCGCAGTCATGGATGGCAGACAACTGGTTTGTGTGATAAAATTATGTAATTTGTAGGCATAGCGCGCAGTCAGCTAGCGCTAGACAGTGTATACTTCGAGACCGCTGACGTGTTCATCCTGCAGTAGACATAAAGATGATGACGATGACCCTGATGGTGCTGCTGCTGCTGATGATGATGTGTTGAAAGATTAAGCGTTAGCCCCACCATCACCACAAGCTGTTAATAGAGCTCAATAGAACGGAAAGTTGGGCAAGTTGGCAGTGGTTGATCGCTACGAGGAGCGTGAACAACTAGGGAAAATAAAGAATTCACACAGAACGAGCGCTAAACTTCATTTATGAAAATGAATCCGTTAAGTATTTACGGTAAATATGTAAGCCAAATTGTAACACGCAATCAGAAAGACCGCCCAGGTTAAAAAAATAACACCAGAACAAACAAACAAACAAACAACATACAAACAAACGGCGGGAATACCACTGAAGTAAAAAAAAAAGTTATGGAATTTCTGACCATGATACCTTAAGTAAAAAGTTAACCATATAAAAAAATGCCCGCCTGCGCAATTCCTTTCGAAATGAGTTATTTTTGTACTTGAAGCGTGAAGGTAATGATTCGCTGACGCACGTGGACCCTCTTCTCTTTATTTGGTACTGTGCAACCAGCATGTGTACATGGTCGGCTTATTCATTGCGGTGTTTTCTATTCGTCGGTCGTCAACGTGCGCTGTTGTTCAATGTAAAATACTAGAAATGCTAGGCGCTGTAGGGATTTCTTCACTCTTGATCACCCTTTCTTTTTTCCTTTTGTCTTTCTGGTCGCCTATAAAGCGTCTAATTTCGAATAAGATTTTGCTGCTTCTATAGCACATACTGTAATCGATGTGTTTGGGGCGTTGAGCTTTTGTGCCTTTCGCTACGTGAAAACGCGGGTGCCATGATCACCACCGAAAAAAAAAGAAAAAAGTTTGGCGGAGGTCAGTTGCATTGAGTCACCGCCAGATCCACGTGAGCCACTGACAATTGATGGTATCCTTGCTGATACAGCTACTCAAATATTCATAAGTATTGTCCAGAAACGCTATCGGTGTTATTGTTTCGTCCCGACAATGCCTGTCCTTATTGTCGTACATAATAAATTACTCAACGGCCCCTAGCTGCGCACTATCCAAGTACGCATGTTGTGTATTGTTTGACGCGTATGCGTGCGTGCGTGCGTGCGTGCGTGCGTGCGTGCGCGTGCGTGCGTGCGCGTGCGTGCGTGCGTGTGTGTGTGTGTGTGTGTGTGTGTGTGTGTGTGTGTGTGTGTGTGTGTGTGTGTGTGTGTGTTTAAAGAGAGAAGAAGAAAAGAAGGGGAACCTAAGGGCTCGATTTTCCCAATCACGACCACATAAAGCCAACCAACAATGACGCCAAGCAAAGCATGGGGAAAGTTATTTCTGGTGTTTAAATTGGTGTGTAGTTAACAATGAAGAAGACGGGAAATGATAGTGGACTAAAGGATGACTTGTCACCGGTGGAAGTCTAACCCACAACCTCCGCTTTACGCGTTCGTTACACTATCAATTGTGCTATGGCCACGGCTATCAATTCGTCCACTAAATTGGGTATTTATATTTACTATAGCAAGCTCTAGGAGTGTTAGCCAGTGCCACTCAGAGTCAAAGTGGGTGAATGTGGAACATCCTTTCTTTGCTCGATGGCGTCACGTAACAGGTGAGCATTTGATAACCGTTGTGCATGTCACTTTGGCTCTTAGTGGCACTGACTACCGCTCCTAGGGCTATATCTAGCAAACATAAGTACTAAGTTAGAGGATGAATTGATAGTCATGGCCGTATATAGCCCAATTCATAATGCAACGCACGCGTAATGCGGTGGTTAAAATAGTTATTTTGCCCGATGCGGCCCTTGGCTTCATTGTCCGTTGGCTCTATGTGGTCATTATGTACAGTATATATATATATATATATATATATATATATATATATATATATATATATATATATATATATATATAGATATATATATATATATATATATATATATATATATAGCTGTACGTGCGTATGTCTGTTTGGCAACACATCAATGAACAATAACGGGTGCAGCCATAGGACAGTTGTGCGCTAATGACGCTCATTGAGCAATGAGTGGAAAATTTATCGAGCAATGTTATGCCCAAAAAGATCGCGCCTTTCAGACCTCACTTTTTCTTGCACGCTAATACAACGAGAGTCCTCTGTTTTGTTCACATATCGCGCCTGAAAACTAACCAAATCAAGCCATTTCGCCATTATCAACCTGACGGGTCTCATTTCATACCTATGTCATCTGCTCTTTGTAAACTTTGTTGTCGTGATACGCTCTCGTTACTAGGAAGTATACACTATCATGAATAGCACAGCACAGCAGAGACAACAACATGACAGCACTCATTTATTTATTTGTCACTGAATGCATGAATAATAATAATATTTGGGGTTTTACGTGCCAAAACCACTTTCTGATTATGAGGCACGCCGTAGTGGAGGACTCCGGAAATTTTGACCACCTGGGGTTTTTTAACGTGCACCTAAATCTAAGCACACGGGTGTTTTCGCATTTCGCCCCCATCGAAATGCGGCCGCCGTGGCCGGGATTCGATCCCGCGACCTCGTGCTCAGCAGCCCAACACCATAGCCACTGAGCAACCACGGCGGGTTGAATGCATGACGGCAGTAGCCATTTGGCTTCCAAAAATGTCTGACGAACACTCTTCATCCAATGCAGGTGTCTACGACGAGCATGCATGCAGCAGCAAAAAACTAGACCATGGCGTCCTTGCAGTCGGCTACGGAGTTCTAAACGGAACCAAGTACTGGCTTGTCAAAAACAGGTACAATGCTGCTCCCAACTTTTGACATTCTTTTTATTCTGAACAACAACAATGTTTTGTTTTATCGCGGCGGCGTTAATGAAGCCAAGATAGAAGCCATAAAGAACCAGGACATTCCCCGACTCTCAAGTGATCTTTTTAATATAAAGTTACGAGAATATATATAGGTGAACTATAAAGCCTGGCCGAAAAACATAAGGACATCGCTACTGTTACCCTCTGTTTTCGCTTCCGTCCGTCTTCCACCACAATGTCAGCCAGTTTTCCATTCGGAATCAACGAAGGTTCCGGTGGTGGGTTGCAAATGTGCTCGGAGACTCCTACACGCAGATAGACTTATGTAAATAAGAACTACAAGTCTAAGCCAACATTGATCTGTAGACATCTTGAACCATTTATTACCATTCACGTTACTGCGTTGATAAATATTTTTCTCTCTTGAAGAGGCAGGAAATACAACCTAATAATTACCTACGTAAGCAAGTAAAGCGTCCCGAAAGTGACAACTGGTGCTTGTTGGTGATCTATTATGAACAGTAGACTTAGCATGTTGTGGGTTATGGCAGAAGATAACGGCACAGGACACATTGCAGGGCGCTCACTCACAGCAGCTTAATTTAAAGCTCAGGATATTTTTTCGTCTCAGGCAAAGGGTTGATTGTGCATGCATGGTAAGAAGAAACATGCCAAGATTGCTTGTATTAGTTCTGTTTACAGAAAATAAAACTCTTCTTTTTGTCAAAGTTCAAAATAAATTGACCGCATTTCCTTGCCAGAATGCACATCAAGAAAAATTAGCTTTCCCCAATGCAGCAGCCAAATTGAATCCTAAATCAAGAAGAATCTTCTTTCTTCTCAAGGACAAAGGGCTGTCTCAAGATCCTGTACTAACATTTGCCGTGATTTCCCAGTGCACTAGTATGAAGTCGATTTACCATGGCTGACTCTTTTATTTCCTTGCATTACAGCTGGGCCGAAGAGTGGGGAGCAAAGGGGTACATTTACATGTCACGTGACAAGAACAACCAGTGCGGCATTGCCACGGACGCTACATATCCTCTTGTTTAGACATATATCTTTTGTACAAAGTAAGAACGAAATACATAAACTGAAAATAAAATATTGTACTCTTCAATTAGTCTCGTTTTACACCCTTTATTATGAACGGAAGTCGTCAATCTACCGTCTGTCATGCCCACGAAGTTTATTAATCTGAGACATGACAACAAATAGCACTCGGAGAAACGTTTGCAGCATTTTTGAAGTTTTGTCAATGACGTAGCACCTTATCTAATTGTCATAAATTAGATAAGGTGTTCATAAATATTATAGCTCAACATGCACGCAGTGCAATATACTTAGCCTTGTGGCCGTATCATTGAGTTCATTACATCCAATATATCACGGTAACACATTCGCTTTCAGCGACCATTGAAACCAGAGACCCTAGTAGTGTGCGTACCCAAGTGGCTCCCTTCCACGATCTTGCGGAAAGGAGACAATGGAACTTGTGAATTTCAGTTATCTCTGAGTTCGATTGTCCTTGAAAGTGCGCGTGTGACTGCGGTGCCCTAAACATGGAAATAATTCTAATTTGCATTTAATGCAAATGTAGCTGTTCATGAGCAGCTTCCGTGAATGCGAATAAAATATTTTGTACGGGATGCCTATCGAAGACTCTAATATCATTGCGAAGTTGGACAAGCGTTACCCTTGCGGTCGATCACCATACAGACACCATTTATCAGCTTTTAAAAAGCTTTTTCCCTTCTAAATTTTGAACGTGCTATTGCAAGTGCTTCACGCATATTGGCGTCCTATAAGCGCTTCATTAGGCGCGTCGCGTAATGAACCGTGTTTCTACAGTAAATAAATACTTTTTCCACTAACTTTTTAAGGAAGCTTGAGCTTCCTGTATGACTCTCCTAAAGTAATATTCTTGGAGCGGTGCTCAAGCTCATGCGGGATACCGGGAGCAATTCTATAGGCTTCGGTTACCTCAATGTGAGATGGCTCGCATACAAAAGAATTCTCACACTGATTCCCTGGTGCGCAGTAATAACGCCTGGTAATCTACTTTATATTAGCGTACTGCCGGATTAAGGCATCTGTCATCTATTTTTCATTACCCTTGTTAATGAACAGATTCCTCCGTATAAACCTGCGCCAATGTGTCCTGCATTTCTGTTCCCTTGGCACCCATTGACTTGGTCTAAACGGATGACTGTTCGGCGAACTGTGCGACCTGTACGCCTCAAGTTCTCTCATTTCACCAGGAGATTTACTAGATCATAACCCTAACTAACTCATCGTGCAAATCATTATAGCAAGATACGGGACTCAGCTACGCCACTAACACTGTCGCCACTATTTACTTGACCCTAAACTTCCATTCGGGATATCACGCAACATGGGTAGGAAGAAAAAGTCGCACGAGCCCTCTAAATATACCTTGAAACTTTGCGTAGGCTTTACTCAGCACTATGGCTCAGCTATTCATCTCCCGTAACGCCCTAACTGCCAGAAATGCCCTGCGCCGGAGGCTATAGGCCAAGTATTCAGCTACTCACGCTCGCCGTATTTACGATAGCTACAATACCGCATCTCTTACACGTATCAACAACGGGCCACTTTCTGAAAGTCTGCTTTTGGGGTTCACTTTTGGATTCACCGCACCCAGTGCTTAGAAGGAAATGTTTTTGTCCAGTCGCCTTTTGCGTTAACCAGTCTGAGTGGGCCGTCTTGTCTTATCGCTTTGTTCGCCTCGTCGACATTTCTTGTTCACTTTACGGGTCACAGAGAAGGAGAAGCATACTTATTTACATGGCGGTCACCGTCGCGTACAGTAGGCGTCAATAATTTATATGGACCCCGAAGTATAAAGAGGTGTTGAGTTTCTCGGCAGTTTTTTGTTGGTAGCAAGGTAAATTGTACAACTGCATACATTGTTCCCATGTATTTGTGGAGCATGTAAAAATGCAAATATTTTATGTACGATAGTGTTGGCCGTAAGGCCGTTACAGAGTAAGTTTTAAAGCATCACACATACAAACTGGGTGTTACAACAACAAATTACATAAATGAAGTATCAGTCATGGAAAACGGGTAGAATAACAACTTGTACACTAGTATCACAATTCGGCAATCAATTTTCTAACTTCTAATTCATGAAAAACATTCGAATTCACAAAACAGACCATACGTCGTATATAAAAGTAGTTGGTAAAATGAAAGAAACATTTATAATATGTGCAAGAATAGAAGCAAACATAAACGTTCGGTTTTGTAATGAATTCATTATGCATTTTTCGAAAGCTTCAGTTGGGGTTGACTGCACGACCAATGATGGCCGGGCATTCTGGTGTTTTATAGTTCGAGGTAAGAATGAATTTCCATATTTATCGATACGTGGCTGTGGCATAATGAACATTGAGTCATGCCTTTTCCTAAGAGTTCGCTTTTTTGGGGGGGGACCTAAGTAAGCTGCAATGTCGATGTTAAAATGGTGCTTAGAAAACAAAAATAGGAATTTTAGTCTTACCACTAGGCGCCGCTGCGATAGACGTGGTAGTTGAAGCATGTTTAGCATCTTTTTTACCTAGTCGGGGGAGGAATATTTGGAAAAAATAAACTGTGCCACCTTTTGCACTCTTTCGAATTCGTTTATTAGGGCCACTTGGAACCATCCCATATAATGCTTGAGTACTATAACGTTGGCCTCACATAGGTTGTAAACGCGGTTGGTTTGACAGATTGAAGCGCAAGCTTCCACTTTCTGCGCAGAAACCAGATATTTTTTTCGGCAGAGCTTGTAATATTTGTGATATGCGTTTTCCAGGTTAGGTTCTTGGTGATAGCTATCCATAGGTATTTGAGTGTATCAACTGTAGCAAGCATACGGGAGTGTACAAAGTATTTGTGATTCAAGGCATTCTATACCTGCTACGATACCTCGAAGACCATTGTTTTTGGTTCTTTTATATTCATTTCCCAGTTTTCACACCGCATTTCAATGGCAGCAAGAGTGTCACTAAGAGATTTTTGATCAACGTCGTGAGCAATTTCCCGATAAAGTAAGCAGTCATCTGCGTACAAACGCACGTTGACCTTTTAACTAATATCGCAACTGATGTCATTAATCAATGCCAAAAATAAAACAGAACACAAAACGGACCCCTGCGGTGCACCTGAGCTCAAAGTTAAGGCAGTCGATTTTATGGCAATAATTTCTACATATTGCGTTCTACCGGACAGATATACGTGGATCAGTGCGACCAAATTACGAATAACTCCAACTTTTGCCAAGTTTATAATTACCAGAGAGTGAACAGCTGTGTCAAAGGCTTTAGAGAAGTCTAAGCAATGCGCATCAAATTGTTTCTTGTGATTCAAAGCGCCAGAAAACTCATAGATGGTTTCCATTAGGTGCGTGGTGGTAGAAAGGCGTTGCCGAAGCCCGTGTACATTTAAAAAGAAATTCCCGTGTTCAAAATAAGTGTATATGGATTTTTATATAATATGTTTGAGTAGCTTGCAGCAAACACAATTTATAGATATGGGACGATAATCATGCGCTTAATTCCGTTTGCTCTGTGAATTATTTTGCTTGTAAGTGTACTGCGTACACGTAATGGTTACTTTAAACGAAGAATTCGTGTAAAAAGGAAGGCTGACAATCGCTTCGACCGAAAAACTTTCGACATAACGTCGCTGAAACGTGCGACCCTCACGGCAACTAAACAACATCATGGGTGGGTGTGTGGAAACGAGTGCACCAACAGTATTCTTGCCTCTGAGTGTGTCTGTCGTGTAGCGATTACACGACGACTGTTGTGTTTTGTGCTTCAGTGCTACGAGCCAGTGCAACTGTCATGACATTATAATGCGGCGGTATGGATCGTGTCAGCGAGTCTCCTCGATCGTCTTCGGGCTGCCAGAGCGATCTAATCTCCCTGCACACCAACATCGAGCGTAGTGTGTGCGGGTGTGTGAATGCGGTTCAATGTTCTCGTGAACCATGTGACGTCACCACGTAAACTTGAATCCGACGCGCATTGTTGTGTTGATGCCTTTTCGCCTCCGTGCACCGCTAAAGCCCCTTAAGAATTAGAGGGCCCTTATACGAAACGCATGCAATTGGCCTAGCTATTACTGCACTGTGTTTTGCTGGCAATCCGTGTATCGCTTCTGGAGTTTTTCTTATGTTAATTTGCAGTTTTGTGTTTTTCATTAGTAAAATGGCATCGCCGATTACTGAAACGTCTTCGAATTCAAAGGAAACTTGGAAGGAACGAGCTCGCAGCTGTATGCAATGTACGTTGACATATTTTATTAAACTTTATTATTTGATGGCCAGTAACAGTGGCTACGCAGTATTTGTTTTTAAAAGCAGAGTAACGCAGGCACTTAGGAATATATTTATCCACATATGCAATGTACAAAATACGACTAGGATATGCAGAGTTGGAAATGACTTTTTGTACATATTGTAAAGCGCAGTAAACAACAACGCGCGCACAAACACAGGAAACTGTAAAGGCAGAATTCTCTGCTGAAATTTGTGATTATTTATCGCGCGTAACGCAATGCGGATATTTGTCAGGGAGTCAATGCGCTTCTGCCCCGCTATTTACTTGCATGCTAGGTCATACTGCACTTGCTAAATCAGCGGGCTAATATTGCACTAAAATCAATAATCTCCACAAATTTCGGCCGTCAACATTGATGCGCGCGAATGAAATGCTACGCAGCTCTGCACACACACGTGTATACTTTCTGCACACACACGTGCATCGTTCTACGATACTGTCCTCGCATACTCGTGCAGTTACCGACGGCTCAGTCTTTCCGTTCAATTCTATGCGACCACATTTATCGTCTGGTTAGGTTTTCTTCGCCGCACGGGATGCAAAATAACTTCTTGCCGTCCTCCATCGGATCTCGGCGCCAATCCGCACAGCAAAAAGGCATTTCGGTCCTTCGCATACTAGGTCATACTGAGCTATTTAGCGGGCTTATAACGAATTAAAATAAATAATATCCGCAAACTTTGGCCACCAACATTCACAGCTCCGTATCACAGCTCGACACACGCACGTGTATACTTTCTATTGCACCTTCATATTGCTTTACGTTACTTTCCTCGCATAGTTGTACAGTTACCGATGGTTAAGTCCTTCCGCCCCCCCCCCCCCCTCCCAATTCAGTGCAACCATACTCTTCTTCTCGTTAGGTTCTGGTTGCCGCGCGGGATGCAAAATAACTTCTTGCCATCCTCAGTCCTTTTTCGGCATACAACCACACAGCAACAAGGCATTTCGGCCCTCCCGGAATGAAATTATCGCAGCAACGTGCACTGTACTACAGGCGAAGCGCGCGCTCTGCGCCCGACGTTCAGGAACTTTCATGGCGGCAAAGGGGCGGAACAAGGTCACATGTGACCGCTCAGCCTATCGTTGGCGTCGTCAGCAGGATTAAAGCCTTTCTGTACTTTAAAATTATTGAGGGATTTTATCCGAAACTAGTACCTACGCCACGTGGCGTCGGCTCGGCGCCCCATAGAGCCTCTCCCCCCATATCTTGTGGAGAGGGCTTCCAAGGCGCATGGTAAAGGCCGAGCTGGTCTGCATTTGTAAGGCCTTTCTGTTTCCCTGTCGCCGGGTCCTTGAGCCGGCAGGTGTTGAGCGCAATGCAGGCAGAAGAGGGGCGAACTTGGCTGTTAATCCAGCGCCACAGTTAGAAGGTGAGCGTCTTAGCGGATTCCGAGCCATGTGAAGCAGTTTTGCGTACAACTCCAAGCTTTAAAGAAACCTGCATGTTCACTCAGGGGTTAATCATGTTCTATTTTCTATGCCATGCCCCCCAGGTGTTGGGAAAGTTGAACGAACTTCCGCTCACTGACTTTGCACATGAGAATACTATTGTTTATTATTCCGTTGTCATTAGATAGGTCCCGTATTATTTTCGACTCTGGCGTCGTCAAGTAGTAAGCCAGTCTCCACCTACTGCAGTAGTACTTGCAACAATTGGTTTTTGCGTTGTTACAACCGGAACTTTACTCTTAGTGAGGGGGGACACATCAAGCTAGTCAACAGCTGCTGCCATTTCAAAGCAAGTACAGTTTTTGTGATCTTGTATTTTAATAGGAAATCAGTCCTCTGTAAAACAGGGCTATGGAGATCCCCAGGAAACGATCGAACACTTGTTTATTGCATCAACTGGGATGTCGGCATGCCCGCTGTGATACATTATGGTCCATTTGAACCTTGCAATCTCAACACACAACGTCAGATTCTGCATGATGTGCATACTGAACATCTAAGCCACGGATGTATATTCAGAATGCACCTCAAATGAAGTAAAATCAATATCTGGCCGAAATTTATAAACAGCCCACACCAGTGCGAGACACTGCCGTTCCTGGACATTGTAGTTCTTTTCTGCTGCGCCGAGTGTTCTGCTGATAAATGACAGTGGCTGGAGTTGGCCTTTGACCTCCTGTAACAACACTGCCGCTATGCCAGTGCTACTGGTGTCTGTATGTATCATGACCGACATGTTCAGGCCGGGCAACACTAGAGCCATGTCTCCCGTCAACCTTACCTTCAAAGTCTCCAATGATGTCTGTTGCTTAGCACCCCAAACCCAATGGGCTCCTTGAAAAGAGCTGTGAGGGGCTTGGCCTTGTTGGAGAACCCGGGAATCAAGTTTCTATAGTACTGTGCCAAGCCCAAACATTTTGGAACTCCTTCACCCTTTTGGGGGAATGGAAATTTTGAAACTGCTCGCACTTTGTATGGATCCGGTTGACACATCAATGGTGAGATTTTGCCCCAGGAACTTCAATACCTGTTCGCAGAGTGCCACTTTAGGATTGTCAGACCTGTCGAGCAAATTCTGTACAATAACTCAGCAATATGTTGCAGGTAGTCCTCAAAGGTGCCCGAATAAATTAGTATATCATCAAGAAATGGCATACAGCAGTCATATTTTATGACTTCCAACACTTTGTCCATGAGAGAATGAAATGTTACCAGTCCGCCCACTGTGCCATTTGGCATTCGCTTAACTTAGAACACTCACCTATGGCACAGGAACGCAGTCTTTGGGACATCTTCCGGGGCAACTGTCACTCGAAAAAAATACTTGAACAATGTCAAGGCATGTGAACCATCTGGCATGGCCAAGCTGAGCAAGGACCAAGTCTGTGTGGGGCATTGTGTTAGCATTCAAGGGTATGTAAATCTACAGGGAAGGGATATCCACCCGTTTTCTTCAGCACTAACACAAGGACGCTGGCCCATGGACCGGAGCTGGGCTGAGTGAGATCTTGGTCCAGCAAATCCTAAATGCACCCATCATGAATTTTTTTCTTTTGACTTCAAAGCCACAAATGGAGGGTGGCTGCCATGGTGTGCACGGACGAGTCAATGAAGGCCAGGTCAGCTGCCATTCGTGAAATTCGCGGGGGTGCATAACACAGGCAATGCCACGTGCAGGTCATGATAGGGCTGGCTGGCTTTGGCATTTCTTGCAGGTTTCCGAAGGTCATGCTGGCTGTCAAGTTTTTCAAGGTTGGATGTATTTTTCTTCGTACACGTTCCACTTTCTCGGTACCCGAAACGGACTCCGCTGTGCGGTCATAGTATTCGATTATGACGTGGATGAATTGCTTGAGGCTTTCTGTCGGTTGCATTCTGCGCTGATGCAACTCCGCCTTTAGTTTGACCTTGTAGTCGATGGTGGTAAACTCATCTGTAAATTAGAACATGAAGGCCTACTAAGCAGAGTACCCGCCCGAAAACCGCCACCATTGTTTGGTGGGCCCTTCCAATGCTGCTCCGATCAGCTGCAAACAGTGGTCTCTGGGAATGCTCGAAATGTCGCAATTCCTAGTGTATCTCTCTAGCAAATCCTGCTGCGAGTGCGCGTCTTGGTAGCCAATGTCCTTCGAAAGTGGGAGAGGCGCAACTTTGAGGTTGAGAGCTGGCCCCGCGTCGTCTACTCCAGCTGTCTCGTTAGGCCTAACCATGTCGCCGAGCAGCGTGGTGGCCAAATTTGGCTTATTTCAGCCGTAAGTTTCTCCATTTCCATTGGCTCCCAGCTGTCATAGCCAACAGTTGGACAACTGAATGTGGGAGCAGAGGCCACGCAGCTGCACTTGCGGCTTCCTTTGTTGGCGATTCGTGCTGGTCTGGCCAGACAAGCCCCCACTTATCAAATCTGCCAAGTATGTATTATTTAGTCTGGTGGGACCCTTGGCTCCGGGTTCCGTTCTGCCGCAGTGTATGTGGCTCGCTTTGCCGAGGCCACTTTCTCACTAAAGGACTTCAATCGCAATGTCTGTCCTTCTGTGCCCGTAGCTATTGACCTTCCCGCGTGCGCCCCTTGCTCTCCCTCTGCTTGCGCGCTGTCCACCACCCATTTCTCTCAAGGTTGCCTGCCGTCTTCCTGCACGCGAGTCTGCAACACCTGGCGTTGGCTCAGCAAACTCACAGTTTCAAACCATGAGTGCTGAAATAACGCTCAAAGTAGAGGTTGCTTGCAATGAAAGAAAGAAAGGCGTGAGTGGCCAACGCCGGAGATAGATGTAGGTGATATGGCGTCATCTTGTACAGTAATCCCTTGTTTTACGTAATTGGTTGGAAGTGTGGATTAGGTAGGCACTAAGCAACGTACAAATTAACCGCTGATGGCAGATTTGTGGCTACTTACCGACCAGAACAAGAACTCCACCAGAATTCTCACTTAAACACACTGGCTTACAAGTTTTACTTTATATACCCGTGTAATGAACAAACTTTTTTTCAATTATACCGAAGCAAAGTTGCGGGGTGCGTTCATTATGCGGGCTAAATATCATGAAAACATTTTTGAAACAGAAAAATTGAACAGTAAGACGGTGATAATTTGGAACGTGCGTAATATAACTTTGCAGTAAAATACATGTATGCCATTTGCAAACCGTAACTTCACTCCACATCGGAACCACCACACCTGTCATGCAGCTCGCTGGCCGCTTCATCCACATCGTGGTTCCACCATAGAATAAACAACCAACGCGCCAGCCACGTAAAGTTGGCGCGGCCTAACATAACGCGCGCTCCGAACAACGACCTCCGATCGCACGCCAGCTCATCCTCACAGCCGCTTCCGACTGTCTGCCGTTATCGCAAGCATCACACTGAAGCGCGCACCTGTTTCGACAAGCACGTTGTGTGCACCTCTTTCCTTCACCGTCCTGCTCATTGACATGTCAAGGTTTTTCGGTATCTGATCAGCGTTTCCGTTTTGTGAGCCGATAAACCCTGCACACTGAACTTTTTACACCCTTATGGGTGTTAATAGGGGTGCTTTCGGCATTTACACCCATGCCCACACCCTTCTAGCACCCTTTTCGGCCAAAGCACCCTATCATAAGGGTGGATACCACACATAAGGTGTGACTTTGCTCAAAGAAGGGTGTTAAATCGACGCCTGAAGGGTGTTGAACGTATTGATGCATAAATCTGAGTAACGTGTACACGTACACGCATTGAGCAATGTGTGTATGTATTGCATCTTTAATGCGAAAGCGTTTCATGGCCTTTCAGGTAGGAAAGGTGGCGTTCTCCGCAACAACAATCCACACGGGACCCTGCTCATGCCAATCTTGTCATTTCCCTTGAAAGCATTCAGAAAGCATTCAGAACCGCGCCGGCCATTTTATTCTCTCAAATTATTCACTTCATTCTAGCGTCACATCCATGAAAAGAACACTAGGTGAACCTGACCTTTGGTTACGTGGCAAATACTTTCGTCTCTGTCTTTTTCATAGAATATGCTAATTTAACCCTTCTCGTAAAGAAAATCTTTTCATCACACCAAGTTCTCGTCTTGCATCGACCATCAATACAATATTGATGTGCCATTCTTCCTTTTTGCCAAGAACAGCCACTGAATGCAACCGCCTTCCCGCCTCCACAGTCTCAATTTGCGATACCACTAATTCAAGGTCGCCGTTCAAATTATCTTATGGTTTGATTTTCTATTTTTGCGCTGCATTGCAATTATTGCATATTTTCACCACTTCTTTCTGTTGTGCCTACTAGGCCTTGAATGTATATAATAAATAAATAAAATGTGAAGTCATCACCGTCTTGTATGACGTCAGTAGTGATACAGAAGGTAGTAAATACAACAACGTTAAGTATGAGCAATTATGGGTAAATAATGTAAAATAATGTGAATGAGGGTGGAATAAATTGCATTAAGGTTCGTACAAACTATAGCACGGTGGATTACGGGAGATTAAGGCAGAATTGTGAAGAACACGTGACAATGTATGAACTAACGTATCATGGTCACGTGACAATTGCACGTGTAGATGCGTGAAGCGATTAAGTTTTCCCATTCCTAAGTGACTGTCGATATTTCTTCAAGGATTCTGATGTTACTGGCATGACGGCCACTCCAAAAATGTATCATCCAGAAAAAGAACGCCCTTTCACTTACAATTCCATAATCATTATTTTTCGTGCTCACAGGAATATTAACATCAAATTAAACACTTCTAGAAAAACTGCAGTAGCAGAGCGAAAACACGAGAGCAACTTGCGCAATTCTGCACTAATATTTCGGTGCGTTGGAAGTTCTCAAACCCGAATTTCCACGTACCTTGCCTAATTCATTCAGAGGTTTACTAAGCTACTGATCTGCTTTCTAAGTGCATCCTCAAATACAGCTTGTAAGGCAGAG
This sequence comes from Dermacentor albipictus, assembly GCF_038994185.2. Lineage (NCBI taxonomy): Eukaryota > Metazoa > Arthropoda > Arachnida > Ixodida > Ixodidae > Dermacentor > Dermacentor albipictus. Next base: position 90,695,617 of record NC_091825.1, read on the forward strand.
CCTATATATTAAGGGCTGGTGTCGTCAAAGCTGTAATTTCTTACCCAGAGCATATGCACTTGCAAACGCAGTCTTCAGTCTCCTCATGAATGTTTACGCGTCGCTGTCGCACGACCAAGATGTGAGCGTCTTTATCGAGCCATGATATCGCTGAAACTACGCTGTGACCTCGCAAAGTTGCTTCGTTCGGACGCAGCGAATTATCTAATCGCACCAGCAGAAGAGCGCCGATCGTCTCGCTCACGGTCCCGATTTGTGTACTGTACCCTCAGTGATGCAGCACAGACTGCGCCCCCCCCCCCCCAAAATAAAATGCCCGGCACGAAACGTAGTAGCAACTACCCGCCTCACCGCTCTAGGTAGAGACCACAACGAAGCAGCAGCAAACAGGCGGCCATGCGAGCAAGCAAACGTGTCAGAATAAACGTTCAATTTGCGCGGCCGCCCCATGCCCAATGAAAAGCGACCGGAAGTGACGGCCGACGCTGCACCATCACTTCGGCGCGCGGCAGGACGGGAAGGCGGAAGCTGCGCCATCATGCTCGTTTTCGCGTGCGTTCGCGTCGCGCGCTGTGCGAAGTAATTTTAAACGTGTGATTAGTTTTGCGCGCGGGGTAGAAGAAGATGTCGCCCATGCTTTGTGTATTACTCGTGCCCCACTTCAAAGCAAAGCGTTCGTACGCACTGGAAGATGGATCCACGAAGGCTGAAACGAGAAGTTGCGACGTGCCCGGTCGGTAGTACTGGCATGATGGAAACTTTCAGGCAAGTGCCCCTTTATTTGGTATTTGTTTTGTTCGCTTTAGAAATATGTCACTGTGATCTCGTAGCATAATTCATAATTCGCTAATGTAAGAGCAAGAGCAGCTGCACTCCTACTAGGGCAAGTTAACTACCTAGATCGCGTCCCGTGTGACTAATGTTTGTCAAATCTACATCGGGCGTGGTGCGCCTGCATAGTTACGCTTTGTTTCTCAGCGCTTGAACGTTCATTGATGTGATTCTCTTGTGCGTTCAGCGCGGCTGCTTGTAATACGGTCGTTCGCACTTGAGTTAAATGTGGTCGACCACTTTTGCGTCGCGTAGAAAAAGGACTGGCTTAGCCACCTTTCGAAGGAACCGGCGTGGTATTGGTTCTCCCTGATGCGGTCGCGTGCTGCTGTTGCTGCTTGCCGGACGCCTTCAGCATTTTTTCGGCTCGCTTTGTCTGTGCGTCTGCGCGTGCTCGCGCTCGGCTTGATTTGTGTGTGTGTGCGTGCGTGCGTGTGTGCGTGCGCTCAGCTCAGCTCGCTTTGTGTGTGTGTGCGTGCGCTCGGCTCGCTGTGTGTGTGTGTGTGTGCGCGCGCGCGTGCGCGTGCGTGCGTTCAGTACATGCCGGTTTGTATGGGCCGGCGTGTTTGCGCGTGTCTAGTGCGTACGTGTTTTGTGAGTGTGTTGTCTGTGGGTCGCTGTGTGTGCGTGCACGTGTTAGCGTGTCTGCCTGCATGCATGTATGTGTGCTTGTTTGTGTTCATCAATGTGCGCGTGCGCGCTTTTGTGTCTGCGCTTTGAGAGTGCGTATACTTGTGTGTGCGTGTGGGTGCGTTTTGTGTGCGTGCGTATGTATTGCATGAGGCCGGTAGAGTTTTACTCGCAATAAAACTCTTCCGATTTGGTGCAGCGAGTGTTCCCGCCTGAAAGCCGAGTTTGGTTTCAAGCCACCCTGGACAACTGCTGTATGAGGCGCCGTTTCTCGGGAGGACCAGTGGGAAGGTGCCAAGTATACGCTTCGTCCTTTTTCCTCCCATGCCCTGATGAATCGATATCCTTGTTTTTTATTGTGAAAGGAACGTTACATCCAGAGCATAAATAAATGATTAAGAAATCTGGTAGTGTGTTTTGCCATTACAATAATTCCGATCTTAAAGACGTGGATTTCCCATTAGCCCACATTTCTTTTGATGTAGACAACCGCTGAAATTGTTAGCGGCAGGTTATTCGAGACGTTCTACGTATATAGCAATTGTCTTCAGGAGCTTTAATGAATTTTGAAAATTTGAAGTGTTGTGCTTTAGAGGTATCATATACAAGCTTTAGGTCTCCGGGTAATTTGCATGCCGTTCGAGATCTGTCGCCTATAGCCCTATTGAATTTCGTAACTACAGTTTGGAGCACTGGGGAAGCTAGAAGGCTTGTCCTGGCTCTCGAGAAAGTGTTTAAGCTGGAGGTGTAGGTTGAGGAGTTTGGGGTTGGTAACATAAAGGATTTTTTATGCCTTAGCAGTAGGAGTGACACAGGATAAAAAAAATGTATGTGTGTCAAGCACAGGAAGCTGCTCATGTGGTAGAAGCATATGTGTGCGTGTGTGTGTGTGCGCCCATGCATGCGTGCGTGTGTGTGAATTCTCTCCTCAAAAGGGAGTATGTGTGTAAGTGAGCTATTTCATTGCTGGTCTGTTTGCCAAGAATTGGTAAGAAAACACAATAATCAATTTAACTTGAAATAATAAACTTCAAAGCATACTGGCGTACTGGCGACAGCAGCATACAAGCATGCAGCTGTGTGACAATCTTAATGCATGACTGCAACATCTGGAAGGAGGCTTGCTTCTTCAGTAAGCAGCACAAAGTCCATATTCTTGGCTTTTCTCGTGAAAACCAAAACGAGGCTCATTGCCAATGATCTTGTCTTTTGCTCTAATAGCCTTTGTTTATCTTGTACTTAGAACGTCGTTTCTCGCAGGTCATGCAGATGGTAGCAGCAATTTCACAATGCCCAGCCTTGGCGCCCCCCATCAAGAGCAAGCCACTTGCGTTCGCCTTCAGACAGATGGTTAATGTCTTCTTCAAAGCGGTTGAGAAGACAACATTGTAAGTAGATATAGTTGTGTAGTGTAATATAATAAGTCAAGTTATAATTTAAAACTCAGGCTCCTTGGCCGCCTAAGCTTGATATGATGTGCAGTTGTCTGTGGTTGTAAATATTGCCAATGGTACAGTGCATACTGCAGGTATGACTGCTGATCCAAAGTATACATTTGCATTTTCTTGATGGACTTTCATAATGAGGATTTTCTTTGTGCAAGAATATTCACAGAATGTCGGGGCATTGTAGCATCATATTCTTTATTGTGCATTCACTGCTAATTTCGTATGACCTTCCTGCTACCAATTTATTTGCAGGAAAGGAATATTTGTTTACTCTCTGCAATGAGCTTGTTATTTGCTCATTGCATTACACTCTTCTACCTTTAATTTATTCCCATATAATTATCAAAACCTTAAAATTTTAGCTGTTTTTATTTTGAATACAATATCAAAATGCACCGGATTGCAATCTAGACTGCAAGGGATTTGAAGAAATTACAAGAAACCAGGACCTCTCGGGAGCGTTAAAAAAACGTTTCCGCAGGTAATGCGCCTAATTGTACTGAGCTAGCTGCTCACGAAAATTGCAAGCATATTTCATTTCACATAGTTTTGCAGGATATAGCAAGCCTATCATAGTCTCTAAGTACAACCTTACCTCATTTGCATCATAAAAATGTATCATGCTTAATTTGGGACAAGTTTTGAAAAATGAATGTATCATAATTTTGAAACTACACAAAGTATTGGTTGAGGCTAGACTGTTTTCAAACGACTTGACCATGTTGAACTTAGCCATTACAGGACGGAAAAAAAAACATGCACAGGAGCACTCATTCAATGAAATGTGATGCTTGTGGTTATTTTCCACATGCAAAATGTAGTTTTAAGCGAGAGAGGGCAGGTAGCCAATTTACAACCATTGTGACTCATGCGGGTAGTAGCAACACAGGATGAGAAATGGTTGTGTCTCTGAGGTTCATTGAATATGTGAAAACTCATATACAGTACCCCCCCCCCCCCCTATGAGGGGTAACCGTGCAATATGTTTTGGGCAAGAAAGACGGTTGTTCTAGGAGACAAGAAATTTCAGGCTCTAGTTGAGAGGCTACAGAAAGAAGGACCATGTAAATAGTCACAGATTAACATAAACTGCATCGGAGTGGCATCACAGTTTAGAGCATGAAGTGGGAGCATGAGGAACGATCATAAGTTTAAATAAGGGAATACTACTTGTCAGTGCATTGCCAAGCTAACCCATTGAAAGAAGGGGGCGTGCTCTAAGAAAAATAGTTGACAACACATGCTAAATTTTCGAGGAAAGTATGCCAAAATGCCGATTCTTACTAAATTAGTAAATAAGAAATACACGATAAATTTTAGGATGCAGAAAGTGTCTAATAAACTGCATTGGAGAGTTGGATATTGATGGGCTGGATGCATGCATTGCAGGGCAAATGAGAATGCCAGTGGGGATTCCCTCATTTTCATTTTGTGTGCACTCTCTGTAAAACAGTTCTCTTTGTCTCCTAGTGTAATAATGTTGTGTAAAAACAGTAATTTTTTAATGCCTTGTGCATTTCACTCTTAATGTGCCATATCCCGTAAGCTTGTCACCTGCAGTACTTATAAAGTGTAATGCAGATATATTGCAGATTTCATAATGTCAATTTTGTATTAAGGTCTCATACACACTCTTGGACAAATGTCTGTTGTTGAGAGATGTCATTGGTAGTCTAAACTTTATTCGCTCTTTTTTTCTATGGTGAAAAGGCTACTGTAAATTTATGTTTTTGCTGCTGTATGTGCCTTGTGTTCACAATGACATAGTGGTTTAGCATTCACAGTAACATGCAATTCCTTAATTTGCAAAATAGAAACTTCTCCTACCTTTCACTTGTCTTGCCCAGTTGCCTGAGCGGTGCATTCTGCCCAGTCACATTAATTAAGTTTGTTACTTTGAGGAGCTTGTTGCTTTATCAAATTTTCCGCAAAGTACATGTGTAATTGCACGGACTGAATTCTCATGATTCTCTTCTTATTTTGCTAATGCAGGATGCAAGATTCCAGCAATGCCATGTGCTGCATTTATTGGTCAAGATGCTCAGAGAATGGAGTCCCTGCACCTCGTGGTTAACCGTGAACATTTCTTTTTCTTTTGGAAAGCTAAAGGCCATTTGCTGCATCACTTGCATTTTTGCAGCTCAGATGTGTACTATATTTTTCTAATTTTGAATCAATATTGGCTGTTCAGTATAAAAAACGACGTACAGCGTGAAGGACAAGGACTGCGAGAGACACACTCCACTGACTTTCAACAATATCTTATTGCGTTGCCACATCGTGTGTGTATACACAGAGGGGTCATGCGCAGAAAATGAAAGCCATTCACAAGAGGTGTTCTAACAGCAAGTCATTGTAAAAAGAACATGGTCACTTGAAAAAAAAAATCACAATTTCTATCTGTTTAGATACAAAATTTCACTAGGGGGCAGCGTGATAGAGGGGGCACTAACGCACACACTACCCAGTTTTCTGGTGAAATCAGCTTCAATAATTTACTGGGTGAGCTGTGTCTCGCTAAAACTTCCGTGTCTTAAAGAGGGGCATGCAGCCGCAGTCCCGGCAATGAATGCCCAAGTGGCCTTGAACAGTGTTATTGACGTTGTTATAGTGCTCTCTTAAATGATCATTTAGGCGCCTGCCTGTCTGTCCAATATATTTACTGCCTCAAAATGGGAATTTGGAAAACCACATTCGTTGCACACATCGCAAAACGTTTTCTGTGCCCGGCAGAGCAACAACTCTGACGTGATTTAGGCGCATTTACACACTTACAGAGCCTTGCCAGCTTTTCCGGGGCTGAGAAAAGGACTGATTTCTGCAGGTTCCCTAATCTTTTTTAGCCTATGGGAGACATCATGAACATACAGTAGCACTGCAAACCTGTGTCTTTCAACCAGCTGGTTCCTTGACCGAGCGCGCTCATCATGTTTTGTGCACTTCAGAAGCTGTTCCGCTATGGCTGAAATTAAGGCCAAAGGGTAGCCAACCCAAGAAAGGCAATCAGCCTGTGCAGCAACGCTATGTTGCATCTCGTGTGAGCAAGATTTATTGAGGCTGTTAAGGAGGCAAAGCTTTACAATATCTCATTTGACTTTGTTGGACAGACAGGCAGGCGCCTAAACAATCATTTAGGTGAGCACGATAACAACGTCCATAACACTGTTCAAGGCCACTTCGGCATCCATTGCTGGGACTGCAGCTGCGTGCCCCTCTTTGAAGGTACGGAAGCTTTAGTGAGACACAGGTCATCCGGGAAACTATAGAAGCAGATTTCACTAGAAAACTGGTTAGTGTGTGCATTAGTGACCCCTCTATCGTGCTGACCCCTAGTGAAGTCTTGTATCTTAACAGATAAAAATTCTAATGTTTATTTTTTTCAAAGGACGATGTTCTTAGTACAGTCACTTGCTGTTAGACACCCCTTGTGACTCATAGTCTGCGCATGCCCGCTTTTGTACAAATACGCATGATGTGGCAACGTAATTAAATATTGTTGGAAGTCAGCGCAGTCTGTCATCTCTCGCAGTTCTTGTCATTCAAGCTGTACATAATTTTATCTCATTAATTGCAAACTATCCCAAGAAACTACCCTTGTTCAGTATAATTATAATGTTTGATACGACCATTTGCTGGCAAATGTTAACAGTGTGATATTTAACTTGAACTTTTGCATGACTGCCTATGCCTGTGTTCTTTTAGTAACCAGAGTATGGCTAATTTATTAAACCATATTTGCTAATTTGCATGCTCACATGCTATAGCATGCCTTAATCTTGAATTACTGCATCTAAGTGCAAATAATTTAGAAATTTACTATGTATTTTAAAACACTGTCCACATTTTGTGCTCAGCAAAATCGTTTAATCAACAGTGGTTTGTTTTTATCAGGCCTCCTACTGCACTTTGCACCCAGGCACTAGTAGATGTGGAATATGCACTCTTTTGATTTATAGTAAGAAAAACCTATTTTCAAACTACATATTGTATATGTACGAGTGCGTTAGAGTTACAAAACAAAAATTTATAGAAACTGGTATTGTAGTTAGAAAAACCGCTACACAGCACCTTTAGCCCAGAGAACTCTCGTTTCACAAAAGAGGACAAACTATGTAGGCACTAAAAAATTCTACGTATTTTTCGTGCTCAAGTAACCTTGTTGGAAATAGAAAATTAGCAATAAGGCTCCTGGCATAAACCTCACTTAAAGCATGTCTATGCTTGGAAAGTATTGTTTCAATCTGAAAAATGTTGGCCAGTTATGCTTTACATCGACTTTCCAAACTTTTCATAATGCTTTGCGATTACATTAGTGTACAAAATAACAGGTGTCTTTCTTGTGCGTTTGCTCTTCATTTCAATTGCTTCCCTAATTCACCATTGCAATATGCCTTTTTTTAAGGCATCAAAACTTGAATTTTCGTTCACTGGAGTCTAATACTAAAAATTTATTCCTTTATGTGACTCAAAACACTGTGAATCAACCCAGGCTCTTTCAGTGCCGCTATACATAGTTTCTTCTCTAATAACAGATTTGATCAATACATATATTTTAGGTACCTTTGTGGGGAATGTACATGTTCTTGTACTTACAGATGTGTTTGGTGATTGTGCATGTTTATATTTCGTGTGATTTATGTATATGTTGTACTCTGTATTGCAGCATGCAATAAATATATTTGCGTTTTCTTGAAAATGCAGCATATATCTTACCAGTCTGTGTTGCATGTTATTTGGATATGGAAATCGTGATAAGCTTGGTGTTGATATACATGCTCAAAAGTGTCAAGTTTGCTAGGTTGTACTTGTGCAGCGAAGACAGGTTTTCCAATATACACCATGAATTACTAATGTGTAATGTGATCCACACGTATAGGTGTTGTGTATGCCCATCGAAGCTTCAAGGCCGGCTGTTCGACATTGCGTTTGGTAGCCGAACTTGAACCTTCTGGCACACGCAGTAGTTGCGCGTGGATCGCTGTACATAGTAGTAATTGAAGGCGTGTACTGCCGAATCTGCCTTCCATACACGCTAGAAATAAAAGGGTGTACACCCTTCCAACACCCACACAGATGGGTGATAATTTTGACGAGCACCCTTACACCCTAAATTTATTTTGCTGGACACCCTTCCTTTAGGGTGCTATAGTGGCACCCCAACTGTAGGGTGTAGACAACAGCACCCTTAGGGTGTTCGTCTGGCGACAAACTGATTTACACCCTTAAGGGTGTTAAAATGTTTAGTGTGTGTGTACCGCAGCAGGCGCATAACTCGACTTAAGGACATGTAACGAACGCCGACTTTATTTTTTGATTGTTTTTCTTTATTTTCCTGTGCTACCGGTGCTTTTGTTGGCTATGTTTTTCGCCGAGCCTTGTACATGTAATCATATTGCACACACAATAGCAGTCTAACATTTTGGAACTTACGCAAGCATGAGGCGATATCGCTGGAAGGGTCAATGGGCCATGTATCCAACGGGTCTGCTCGCCGCTATTGTGCTACTTGTTTTTCTGGACTCAGGTTCGTCCAATAAACAGATAGCTTCGTAAGTTGCCTTGTGCCACTGTAGTTAACTGTCAGTACTGCGCGACAGTATAGTTATGAGGCACGCCGTAGTGGGGGACTACGGATTAACTTTGATATAAGCTCAGATGCGCTGGCTACCCATACGTCGGGCCGCCAGTGCACGGCCCCGACCGCCGGCAGGGGCCTTGGCTTTTCGCTCCTGCGGCTGTCTGCATAATCGTCTATTGGCTTTTGTTTGATTGCTTTTCTTCCATTGCATTCCTTTTCTTTTTTCCCCCACAAGGCTCTTGACTTTTAATAAAAAAAAGATTGTGCCTGTGCCTGAGTTGTTTCTTTTTATTTATATAACAGCATGGATTCATAACTAGCGTGTGGCTAAGGATCCAGACGTAGGAAAACAGTCTTGTTAATTAAGCTATATTATTATTATTATTATTATTATTATTATTATTATTATTATTATTATTATTATTATTATACGCCATTGGGGGCAGCGCTTAAACTTGACACGCTGAATGCACTTCAGTGAGCGGCCCTAAATGTTTCACACGTGGCGTTCGAGTCGCAAAGCTGAACAAGCACGATAATCGGCAGCGTACGCTTTGTCACAATTGAAAGAGCGCCGTACATTTTAACAGGTTGATAGAACTTTTATGCCACGCTGTTTTAGAAATATATACAAGAAAATTTGTGTACAGGGTGCTTATACCTCACAATTGTGACCCAAAACATGTCTTTTTTTCTTCCGATAATCGGCAAAGTAATATGGCCACTCCACGTCATGGGTGGTTGCCATGGTTGGAGTAATCGACGTCTACAATGCAAATAGGTTCATGCGGCCATGTCCTGTGCTTCTTTCACTCCAGCAATGCTTCTAAAATAGCGCAAGGAGGGCATATATGGTACACAGGATACCACAGCATGCACAGAGAACATGCAAGAACCCAGAAACCAGAAATATTCCGCTTTTGCTTGTTAATGTTTACACATGTTTAGGGCCACTTGGAAAGCACAGTCGGGAGTTCCTCGAGGAAATAGCCATGTAGGCCCGTCCTTTTTGGTATGGAAGAGAGCAATATAGGGACGCTTTAATGTCAGTCGGTGTGTTTCGGAGTGCCGCAGTGAACATAAAGCCCACATAGTGCCACCGCATACACAAGTACGCATACTGATGCAAATGACGCATTAAAAATTTGCACTGGTAAAAATACAAATGAAAGGGTTGAAAAAGGCAATGTGAAGTGCGCTTTGGAGCAGCAACCAGATAAATCGCGTCGCTTCAAAAGTGCGAAATGCGGTTATAATACTGGTCCGCCCATAGAATTTTAAGATACTTATCTTTATTGTTGACACGTAATGTCATGCGATATTTATTTTATTAGAGAAAGTATCTGAACAGTTGTGACATAAATTTTCATAGCACGGCTTACGAAAGAGGAAAGTTCGTGAAGGCACCTCATAACTCCGAGAGTGATGGTTTAGATGTGGTGTAGTTAGCGCTAAACAGAGTTACAGCTCGGTGATGCAAGACTATCGGAATTTCTAACAGAGCAACTGTTGTGTCAATTGATTACGGGTTGTCACTTTTAGAGAATGAGAGTTCAGGTTGTCCGCAGGAGCAACTTAATTTCCATATTTTACACTCTTACTTATTGTTGCTCACGTCCGTAAGTCAACACGAAGCACAATGTCACGCTCCAGCATTAGACTCACTAAGGGAACCTTGACCTTCAAGGGCATGTGCGTCTCACTGGAAACGCTAAACTTGAACCTTCTAACAAGCTTAGACAAGGCAACTTTAAGCTCGAGCAGCGCCAGACGCTTGCCGATGCACTCTCGCGGCCCGATACCAAAGAAGAGCGCCGATGCGAAGACAGCTCCAGAATCAGGCTTCTCAATGAAGCGGTCCGGATCAAACTTGTACGGGTCGACCCACAGGTTCGAGTCGTGGAGCACATTCCACGTCGGCAGGATGACGTGTGAGCCACGCGGTATCACGTGGCCCGTCGCCACACGAGTGTCCACTTGACACACGCGGGCCGTGGTCAACACGAGCGGCGGGTGCAACCGCAGGCACTCGCTGATGACCGCATCGAAGCGCTTCAGCATTTGTAGTTCGTCATACGCGAGTCTTTCATGGTCAGGAAACGCGGCCACCAGGTCGTCGTAGAGTCGGCGCTGCTCATCGGGGTGTCTCGCCAATTCGTAAAGAAGAAACGCCAGCGTACTGGCCGTGGTGTCGAATCCGGCCCCGAGGAAGACGAAGCAGTTCGACACGACGTGCCTGTCTGTGATGAAACTGGGCTTTAGCCTGACGTTGCACGGTGCCCTTGAACACGCCTCATTGTCTTCTTTGTCAACAGCCGAGCTGTTTCTCTGGACTTCCAGCATGAGCTGAACGATGTCAGACGCGGTGCCTGTTGTCCTCTTGCGCGACTGAAGCAATCGCTGAAGGTCTTTCTCGATGCGAGCAAACAGCCTTCCGTAGCTAAGCAAAGGAAAAATATACGAAGCGATGACTCCAAGAATAGGGTCCACTATGCACAGGTCGTTGATCCAGTTTCCAGAGTCAGTGAGGATCTTCGCAAGATTCTTGATGACAGGATCGTCTTTGTTCCGTTGGCAATCTGACTGTTGGCAGAAAAATAAGAAAGAGAGGAATTTTTTTTTTCTGACAGAACTATGGGCTGTCAAACATACATACTTCGCGAAGACCTAAACATAAAAAGTATGTTCGAAATATAAGATTCTCGATAGTTTAGCACTCCCTAAATTGGTGACATTCAAGACTCCATCGACACACAATACACCTATCGCAAGCTTATTTGAGGGTTACACAAGGTGCAGACATGCTTTCTTTTTCAATGGATGGGGAAACCTAGAAAGCTATATTTTCACTATTTACTGAGTGGGCGTCTCAACAGTGAACACAACCCCGATAGCTTCGATAAGCCTTGCGGAGGCGGCGTTCGACACCATGTATTTCATTCAACAAGAAAAATCGGTGTCGAAGCTGTTGTATGTGAGGCCTTGACATAAAAATTGTAACATCGCAGACACATGCAACCACAAAGTAACAAGGACGAGACACAAGCACTATGGTACGAGAAGAGGGAAGAACACAGAAGGAAGGGCCCACTGAACAAGAAAGGTACTTCATTAAAACTTCTTTCTGGGCGAGTTGGTGCATAGTTGACATAAAAATTGTAGCAGCGCAAACTTGTTACTTGTTACTTGTCCTTGTCACTTTGTGGTTGCATGTGTTTGCGCTGTTACAATTTTTATGTCAAGTCTGCACCAACTCACCCAAAAAGAAGTTTTAATGAAGTGTGTGAGGCCGTGCGTTGGGATCACGCCATTCCGCGGTGGCGGACGCTGGCCTTGGCATTCTCATATACAGGGTGTTCAAAAATTAGGCTTTATGGTTATCTTAAAACGAGGCACTGGGAGGCACGTGAAGAGCACCTGTGAAAATATGTGGCTAGGGAGACACAAAGTGAGATGATAATTATCGCTGTTAGCAACCCACTTAGCGAAAATTGAATAATTCCCTTTCTGTTGACTGCAGTACGTGGGTATATTTGTATTAAAAGGTTGGAGGCAGTCATGTTTCCACACAGTATCAGTTGGAAGAATTCTTCAAGCATGTCTGGGCTCCGAGATATCCGACTTTAAATTTTAATTGTTGTTCGCATGGTTCGCATGATTACGCATGCAAGAGAGTTGGGATCGGCGCAAAGCTCCTCCCTGATGTGGCGCGCCTGTTGCCTGCGGGGTTTAGTCTGACAACGGGGTGGAGGCATTGGCAAAGATGATAACTGTCCCCCTTCCCCTCTCGGCTGGCGAAAGTTTTAAAAATCGAAGAACCCGGAACCGCTGTCGTAAGACGCGACCGCGCAACCTATAACGATGGCTGCAGCTGCCATGCCCACATAATGACGCGAGCGGAGAAGCCGGAGGGAAGTGCGCGTGAGTAATGGTGACTAGACGAGCGGGCATGGTCCTTGCTTGGGCTACGCAAATAAAGTGACTGCTGATTTCCCACTATTTTAAATTTTATTGAAATCAAGAGCAACAAGTGCCCGGCCCAGCGCGCTGTTATTTCCAGATTTTGCCAGCCGAGTGGGGAAGAGGAAGGGTTATCATCTTTGCCTATGGCTCCGGCCATTTGCCAGACTAAACACCGCACGCAACAGCCGCGTTTCATCAGGGAGGAGCTTTGCGCCGATCCTCACTCTGTCATACGTAATCATGTGAGCGACAACTAAAATTTGAGTTTTGTAAAGGTCCTATTCACATATCAGTGGTACATTGGAGAACATTGTATAATAAATCAAATTTATCCACTTTAGGTGTAGTAACAAATGCAATTTACAGAATTGCGATATCCTTTTTCATTCCGGAGGTAGATAATTCTAAACTTGCTAGTTTCTTCTCCTGAAAACTTGCAAGTTACAGCAATTTTTATAAAGAGATTGATGGCCTAAATAAAACGTTCGCTACCAACAGTCACTAGATTTTACTTTCTTCGTTGACATGCGATAAACCTCATGAAATATGGTGCAGTGCTTTCGACAAAAACGATTTCTCCTTTCCCATGTATTTAGGTGGGAACCCTGGAGCTAAAGCTTTCTCTTAAGTGGACCTTAGCAGACGCTGTAGAATCCGTCACTTCACGTTGAGCTGCTGCGGGAACTTCAAGACGGTGTCGCCACCCATCTTTTTCGAGCTTTTTTCGAGCTTGTCAAGGGTCTTCTTGCGGTAATAGCGGTGCTTTGGGTATTGTGGAAGAGTAACTTACTGTACAGAAGAAATCATTTTTCGCTTTAGTATCCCTTGAAGTAGGTAACTGTTGAACTAGTCTGCAAACGTTTAAGTCATGTTGGGAGTGCCAATCGAAACTTGAATATTGAGACCTTTATAAAAAAAAGTGGCCGATATAATACGTTAAGGAATGTTAGTCTGCGTACCGTCAAGTCACGCCTGAACTGCCAATCGAAACTGGATTACTATAGACATAAATCAGGGGTCGAATTCCCAAAAGTTTTCTTTCGTAAGCGCTCTTCGCCTGTAATTTGCTGTAATTTGCTCTTAGTAATATTTCTAGCATACAAGCTTTTTGTGTATACGGGCACTCATGTCTGAGCAGTGTTCACAGGCGCAAGAAAAATAAACTCATACTGCCCGGAACCATAATCGTACACTCAGGCTGAAAGTACATGGCGACATTTGCCGTATGAAATCAGCACAGTAATTAAGCGGCGATTGCGATGGAAAACGGCACCTTTGCAGGCACGGGAACTGCAATATTTCCACACGGCGTCCGCCCGGGCAAGTGGTTGCGAAAGCAGTAAGATACTTATTGCGACAATTGAAAGAGCGGATTTTCGCGAAATATAACAAAACAATATACAAGCTGTCAGCAAGAAAAAAAAAAACATTGTCGGAAAAGCACCGCCACCTTACTGCGAACCGTTTTAGTGCGTCGAATTTCGATGATGTGTGCGTCGAGAATCGATTTTTTTTTTCGACGCTTATCATGAATATACGAGGAAGGGAGCGTGAAGATAAATGCGTGGCGTGTGCTTCAATACAATCGCTAGACTGGGCCGTTCTCGATATTCTGTTCACGTAGCTTACCACTTTTCCGTTTCTTTTTTTTTCAGGTAATATTAAAAATAACGGAGCCCGCTAAACAAAAAAAATAAAGTTTACTCTTTTTACATTTTTTACCAGTAAGATATTCTAGCAGCATTTCCTTATTAACCTATACAAACGCCACTCGTTCAGATACATGCATACTCTGAAAAGGCGCTTTAGGTTGCTTCTCGAATAAACGTTTCGTGCGTTGCGCAACATACGTTGCACGAGTGTAACGCTGGATGCATGCTTTGTGCAATCGTTAGCATAGTTGTGCTGTTCTCCTCTCAGCTATAACTCGCTATCCAAGTGGCCCAATAAATGCACGAACAATTCTTCGGGCTCGCGTGAGGGATCGAAGAAAAAAAACTATAGTAGCCTCTTTAGGTGTCGCGCGTCAAAAGCGCTCCCTTGGAAGCTTCGCCATGCATGACCTTGTTGTTTCTTCGGTGTACCATTCGTCGCAGTAACGATTTAAGTGCGCAAGCATCATGTCCGGGAGAAGATGCTCAAGGAATAGGCGCAACGTTATGGCCATGAAACTCCATGGCCGTACCTGCCAGCCGAGGGCACACTTGGTGATGATGTCCATAGAAAGGCCCTGGGAGATCGCCGAAATATTGACGCAAGCGTGTCCATCAGTCGACAGGCATTCACGTAGGATGTCTGTGGTGGTGTCAGAACACTGGTGAATAGTGTCGAGCATGCGTTTTATCTTGGCCGACGTGAAACTTGGGTTCAGCATGCCGCGGAGGCCCCTCCATTCATCTCCTGCGAACACGAGAGCACCACAAATTACATTTTCGTAGACTGAAGACTGAAGCTTCGATATCGCGAAGCTATAATAAATTGCATATACGGCAGAAACAGTGTGGCCGGGGTTGAGGAGGACATGCAGGTGATGAGCCTACATAGTTGAAATACTGCAAAAGGCGAACGTCACAGCAAACCACAATGTCCCGTGAGGGGGCTAATATGATATTACTAATTATTCTTTATTAAATGGGCTTGTGGCGCAAAATCAACACGGCTAAACGGATGATATTACATGACCACAGATGTGCGATCAAGAGAGGTTGCCATACACGGACAGTGCAGATGCCCATCTGTCTGTCCTCTTCCTGTATTTCTGGTTCTGTCGCCAGAATCAACTAGCCCTGCGCAAGAGTCTTGCGCTGTAGATATTACGGAGCTGAATGACTTGAAAGGCTCGTTGTTTATTTATGCGAGAAAATTTAAAAAATAAAAGAATTGGTTAAGTGACAAACGCTTCCTTAAATAAACGTTGCCAGGCTATTGCGCGCAACGCAGTAGAACTACAAATAACAAGAGACGTTGTAATGTGTATTTTCTCTCTCGCCTTTCTTCAGTGGTGTCTTCCCAGTGCGGTGCATTTTTATGAGCTAGGGCAAGGCGTCCATGGACAGTACGAGTGCCATGGATAGTACTAAGACATTAGGACCGTATGAATGCCATGGGCAGTACTAGAACATTCGGACAGTATCTGAAGCCACGAACGCAAGAAATTGAGCGAAAGAACTAAACATGAAATCGCGCCGGGACACAGTAGGCGACACAGTCGACGTCGTGTGGGCAGGGTGCTGCTGTGGCGCAGAATTGGCATGTCACTTAAGATCTCATTGCATGGTGTGCGCTTGTCTACTGTGACGTGAATAATAGTCCCCACAAGATATTCCTGCTGTACTTTGTTTTGCCACGTCAGCTTCATTGAAGTTTGAACTTCACGGCAGCGCTAGCTTCCCTAGTACAAAACAATATTTTTTGAAAAATATTTGTGTGGGCTATACCTGCAAGTACTTTTTTTACTACGGAGGCGCCATTTTTCTTCAGACAACGTAAGGTATACTTATTTGCTTTATTCATCAAAAATCTGTGAGGAAATACTATTTTCGCGACTGAACAGAATATGTTTTGTGAGGGAAATATAGAACACGTTATTTGTTGTCGAAGCAAAAATTTCAATCTAATTTGTTTCTTTAAGACCAAATAAATGCCATGAGAACTGTTAGCACAAAGGACACGCGATGATCTCTGAACTTGCGCTTTGATGGATGATTGTGCGACGACGTTGTTGTTTTACATCACAGACCTTCGGCTTCGCTCTTCTGTAAACATCAAGATCAATCGCACAAAAGGACGCTCCCTTACAGTGCTTACGCCTCGAAGTGGCCTACACGCTCTACTTCCTTCAGCGTCTAAAGAAAAATGGTGTCATCTAAGGGCACTCACTGTGGCGCCGTGGAAGTCTCTGTTGTCTCGTTGAGTACCCATACCAGTGTCATCAGGAGCGAGATATCATTCGCAGCTGCCTGAGCGATTTAGCTAGGCGCCCATTCCCTGTGAAGAAAGTGGTGCTTCGACCCTGGTCGCGTCCTAACCAACAGAGATTAGCTCTTAAGGTTGCACTCAATTTTCTCATGGACAGTGACTTGACAGCTTCTCTGTGGATTGTAATATCTGTGCATTAAGAAAAATTCTCTGTATTCAAATCCTCTGCCCTTCTCATGTTTGTGCTTTGCTGTTTGTGTACTCGTGAAACCTTTTTTCTTCGCTACATTTTACGCGATTCATGCAATTACTTTGTTAGGGTTTGTGTAATGACTGTGCTTTGGGGTTTCGCAACACTCTCTCTTTTTTTTCTGAGGTAGCATTTTGGGATAGGCAGTCATTTCTGTGGCCACACTTCCCATATTTTGCAGCTAATAAAGAAGAATATACTGAAACACGATATGTGCTTTGACTACGTACATATACATCATTCATTATTGCTTATTGATTCAATAAACTTGAGAGCTAGGCAAATAGCTTATCGAAACAATTTCACCCAGTGCAGGAAAAATAAATGGAGTGGTTACGAAGTTCGTATTCATTGCTACAACAAATTTTCACAGCATACCGGCCAAAGCTGGCACAAAAGGACTCTCAGGGTGCTGTATCTCCAACCGGCCGCTGATTCACTGCTCTGTGTGCTGTTTCGTCGCTTTTGTACATTCGTTTTCATTACTTACCTTGGCAAGCAATTAAAGCTTTCATCCAGTTCTCACGTTTCACTTGTATCGATATCACCTCCTTGCGTTTAACTTGCCAATCACGTATGACCTCCGTTTTGAAAACGCACGCACATACCGTCAGCATTGCACGATATCACTCCCCACATTGAAGCAAAAATCCAACGACGAAAGAGAAACCGTCGTGTTCATCAACTGTATCCATCGATATTTTATTATCGGTTTAGATGAACAGAACTAGTGCCACAGTTTCGTTTTTTTCTTTTGTGCACATCGGACGGGTTTTCTTGGGGACGAAACGAGTCCGAAGCATTGAAGCGCAAGTTTCTTCTAGAAGCACGGTGCAAAAAAAAAATATCGATAGGGAATCAACAAACTTTCAGTGCACATAGCTGAGGTCGGCAGCGCATTTCACAGCGAAAAGAGGCTATGAATTTGTTTCGGTTAGAAAGTAGTATAGACTGCCGTTTGTAAAGATATCGCAGTTCAAAAACCCATTAGCGTGGCTTAGTTGATACGTGGCAGGATAATTAAGCCGTGTGTTTAAAAATCCCAGGCAGAGGAAGGCCAGTTTCGTACTTCAGAGTCCTGAATAGCCACAAAACGACGATGGCTGAGCGGTGAGCTTGTGTACATACGTATGCATGACTGCCTCTCAACTATAGGCGTTAGGAAAGAGGGAAGACCCACCCAGTTTACCAAATTTCTAAGCATTTTGACTACTCCATATGAGTGTTTGTGAAGAACTTACCTAACCACAGCTCGTACCAATTGTGCGGATGAATGTTCAGCATAGCGTAAAATCAACGGCCCTTCCTGTTCTTAAAAACCCCAAGAAGACCTGAAGAATCACCTTTAATGCTACAATAGGCTGTAGCTTTGGGTGAGATCTGCATTAAGACCATAGCGAGACCGATGAAAGATGCCAGCAGAAACACACGGATGTTGATCAATGCTCGTATGTGTATTCCGTCTTCGTGCTAAAGCAGAAAACTGAGCCAGTTAGAACATCGACATCTGAGGCATTTCCAGAGCTTCATGGGACAAACAAACAGTGTCGCCTGTAGTCTACACAGCATATTACGATGTCTAGGAATAGTTAATTCACGAATATTCCCTCTGACAAGTGTGTCAATAAGTTTATTATCATAACACGAGGAGTCTGCCTGCAGAATCAAGGAAATCTGTCCTTTGACTCTCGCACTTAGCGTTCCAGTGCTTATACAAAGCCAGGCTTAATCCTTCGCGAAGTACGCGCAATGTGAGACACGTCAAATGGCCTAGCCACACGTGCGTCAAACTGCATAGGATGCTCCTACAACTCTGTCCTTTCGAGGGAGCTTACATGGCAGGAAACACGCCTTTAGTATACTCCTAAAACCATGCGTTAGAATTCACCTGGACATATATGTCTTCTAAGCAAAATTTTTTAGTGACAGACCGAGCGAACTAACTAACAAAGGCGCTATACCAAGACCCGCTCGCGATGCGAAAGCATTGATGCTCCACTGCCGTGGACCATGGCAAAACAATGATACGTTTTTTGCTACCTTCGATCAACTTTAGTATTATGAGATTTTCTCCACTTTAGGCCGTGCAGGAGTTGCAAGAGAACACCACAGACATTTCTGAAAAAAATGTTGGGTGTGGTAACCAATATCTGAGCCACTCCACCAACGTGGCTACCGCCCGGCATAACGAATGATGTGCCCGACTTTTTCGCGAAGTTGCTGGCTTCAAATCCACCTTCGTGCTTTGGATTTTGCGACCTATTTAATAATGAATTGTTTGTACACTGATCTGTAATTGTATCGTTCTAAAATAAATAAAAGGAAGAGTAGGGCGCATCATCACTTTGCATTTAATTCAGCCGAAAGCGTTCCCTGAAAAGTGTTGTTCGCATTATAGGATGCTTTTATTTTTACACGTCAAATGCCAGTGCGAAAAGCCGTTTTCGAACCCTTTAGGTAAACATTTTTGCTGTGTACCGCTGTCTTGACAACCTCAGTCAAACGCGGCGCAAACGTTGAAAGAAATGATCCAGGAAAATGTGGTGTGGAAAAACAATATGCAGAAATGAAAAAAAAAGATACGTCGAACATTATTTCCCTGTAGTTTCATGTTCGGCATGCATGCTTCCATACCTCTGTTGTCTCAAGGTTCGTGCCGAACAGACACGCCTCGAAATGTGGCCGTCCACAAAATTACTTGTTAAATAAAGCCGTCATGTCAAAGCGCCGCTAGGGATGTTAAGCAGGTATAGTTGTTGGGTTTCTTGATTATAGTGAAGTACTAAGAATACGCAACTATCTTATCGTAGTAATTGCTATTTATTTTCATCTAATCGTATAGAGAATAAGAAAATGGTAAATTAAAAGAATAAGAAAAACATAGTGAAATGCGCACGCGCAGAGCACTCACTGATAAAGGTGCCGGAACTGGTTTGGTATCAGCACATGTCTGTGGTGTCTATATCCGCGGAACTTAACATAAATATGTGCATCGAAATAATTGACAATCGCCAATTTAATTACAACACAATTCAGTGGAGAGCCCACTGAAATATATATATATATATATATATATATATATATATATATATATATATATATATATATAGAATATTTTTTTATTCACTTCAATTCGTACAACGTGTTCCAGCCTGCATAAGCGTTGCCGCTTGTGTGCTGAGCTGGGCAGCCAGGTTAAGCACATGAAACAACAGCGAGTAAATCATAGTTGAAAAGTAGGGAAAATAAAATCAACCAGATACTCAGCAACTGCTTGTGCGACATAAGAACAAACAAGCAAACAAACAAGAACCAGCAGAACATATGATAGCAAATCCACCGTGCACAATTTCGTACACGAAATGAAAACATTAAGAACATGACCAACAGCAAATTACCTTATTCTATATTATCGTTCAGCCAAGGTCGAAGAAAATTCTTAAGGTCTTTTAAACCGGTAATATTCGGGAGGGTTCCTAATTTATTGAAGTAGTAAGGAACATAGTAGGTGCGGGTTCTTTTGCCATAAGTGGTGAAGATGCGGGGTATGACATACTTTTCTGATTGACGGAGAGGCCGTACTTTAATGTTGCAGGTTTTAAAGGAGCTGTGAAAGAAATGCTTGTATAATATGTCAAAGATAAATTGCTTGTGTACAGGAAGCATGTCAAAATATTCCATACTGTCTCTGGCTGACTTATCATGATAGTTGGTTCCATAGGAGAGATTGGTTGCAATCCTGTGCACAATGCGGCTTAATGTGTTTAATTTATATAAAGAAGCGGTTCCGTAAATTGTTATCCCGTATCGTAATATTGACTCTCCCAATCCCTTATATACCATTTTTCTAACCGATACATCACATATAGATCGTAGAGCATATATATAAACACACACTAGGCGTAGGCGTTTGGCTAACTCTGAAATATGAATATTCCACGACAGTGTTTCGTCAAATGTGATACCAAGGTATTTAAAATTGGATTTAAGTTCCAAAGGTGGGCATGAACAACACGTACAGTTTCTCTCATGAAGGTATATATTTGATAGTGCTCTAACCACTTTATATGGGCTATGAAAACAAAGTAGGCAGGTTTTTGTATTATTAGTAAAAATCTTATTAGTGTTGAACCATTCTATCAAAAGATGCACATACTGTTGCATCCTGTCGGAGGCCTCTTCATACGTTTCACTTGGTATCGCCAGGGCAGTATCATCCGCGTATAAAAAGAGTTGCGAGTTCAGTGGAAGACAGGTCATATCATTGACGTAGATATTAAATAACAAGGGTCCTAAAATTGATCCCTGAGGAACACCTGTCGAAACGTTCAAAATTGGGCTGTGTAATCCGCCTAGTTGGACGCATTGGGCTCGATCAGCGAAATAGCTTTCAAAGAACGACTTGTATGGACCTCTAAAACCAATACTGTCAAGTTTATCTATTAATAAATTGTGATTGATAGTATCAAAGGCTTTTTGCAAATCAATAAAAAATGTAAGGACAATTTTATTGTTATCTGTTTCTTTGCAAACTAGGTCATGAAAATCCTCTAGTAGGTTTACCGTACTTTTACCTTTGCGGAAACCATACTGGGCTGCATTTAGTAGATGGTACTTATCAAGAAATGATGTCATGCTAATATGTATAATTTTCTCTATGATACAAGCGAGGGATGACAAAATTGCGATTGGCCTATAATTATTATAATCCTTTTTGGAGCCTTTTTTATGCAATGGTCTTATTACGCTTACTTTCATGAACGTGTGAATTTGCCCAGTTATTAACGTTTCGTTGATAATGAAAAGTAAAACAGTTTTAAGTATGTCAAAATGCACTATGAGATCTCTTATCCTAACACTATCATAGCCTGGGGATTTCGTTATTGGCATTGTTTTCAACACATCCCATAATTCCGGCTCAGTGACAGTAGGCATGTAAGCTGAATGAATGCTCGAAGCAACTGCAGTAACGTTCGCGATTTTGCTTCCCTGTCTACACAAGAAAGTAACAGATTCTACAAAGTGTTTATTGAACTCAGTGGCCGATTCTACCTTGGTTTTATCTGGAAAGGCCTGTTCTAAAGTATCATCAATGCTTTTCTTGGATGGTTTTCCTATGGTGGTTTGAACTAATTGCCAAGTTTTTTTTACGTCACTACTGCATGCCGAGAATTGATTAAGCTGGTACAGTTTTTTTGCCAGTCGTATTTTTGCTGTAATCTTATTTCGCAGTTGCCTGAATTCTTCTCTTAGTGCAAAGTCATGAGGGTTATCATTGCGCCTTCTTAAAAGTTTACTTTTGATGTAAGATAGCTCAATAATTAATGTATAGAAATAATGTATAGAAAGTCAGCGCTTTGTAGTAGTAGTAGCTAAAACGGCTGAAGTGCTCCCTATTCTTACCACATTGTGCATGGTGGGTACGGATCAAGCTGCCTTACCGCTCCTCATCCACCGTGCTTGTCGGTCGTGATAGCCGTTTGCCAAGCACGCGGCCTCGAGGAACCGCCACCCCAGTGAGCGTTTTTAGAATTGATAGTAGGTACAGCGGGGCGTGGCACTTTTGACGGAGCTCGACGTTTCTGCGCAGGCGCGAGTAAGAGGGGGCGCGAGAGAGAAAATATGGGGGCTTTTGCTCCTTGAATATATGACTCAGCCTAGGCGCTACGGAGGGGGTTTCTTAGAGAGCGTTGTATTCGTTTGTCCCCTAGACATGCCGTCGTTGCAGATTGCGGTCGAGTTGGTTTATACGCTCCGGCGCTGGCTGCCCGCGCGCTGAGGCAGTGGTCGCGGACGCCGCTTGGTGATCGCTGTGTCTGAAGGGACAATGTTCTGACTGGTGTTGTATAAGTCGCAGGTAGCTTTTTACGTCGCGATGATAGATCGGATTTTTTACAAGCACTGCTCCAGGAGGGCACATGTAACCGGCAAATTGAGGCCTCAGGAGAGCACCTGAGGTTATATTAAAGCAGCTGGCGCAGGATCTCCGGGGCACCCAAGCGGTAGGGGAGGGATCAAAGCTGGTAGCCGGGCGGCCCGTGGGTTGGGGCCGCAGAGGCCAAAGCGTGTCAGGGGGTGTTCGCATAAAACATTGGCGGTCCGCGATAGCGGAGAGCCGATCTTATACTCCCCTGGCACGCGCAGGCCTCTGCGAGCCCCAACCCACGGACCAGTCCGGCTTCTAGCTTTGATGTCCCCGTTGCTGCTTTGGTGTCCTGGAGGCGCCGCCAATAATACGAAGTAATGACACGTTGTTTTCATAAGTAAAAACATGATCGAATAACTGTGATTGTGTCGAGCCGCCAACTTGCGATGCTAAGCTCAGCACAACCACGCCCCGCGACTTCTGCCGGCACTCCTAGGGACAAGCACATACAACGCGCTCCAAGTAACTCCTCCGTAGTAGCTGGGCAGAGTCGTATTTTCAAGGAGTAAAACTCCCCACATTTCCTCTCTCGCACCCGCTATTACTCGCGCATGCGCCCAAACGTCCGTCGTCTCCGCAAGTTCCACGCCCCGCTGTACCTACAAGCAGTTGCAAATACGCCCCCAGAGACAACATCGCGAACAGGGCAAGCGCACCGCAGCTATTTTCGCCCCCAAACCGTGCTTTGTATTTGCCCAAGCGTCGTACGCATGCGCGAGTCATGAAAGAGAATTCACGGGTCATTTGCTTCTAAAAATATGCTTTTCTCTAAGGTACTACATTACCACGGAAGAGGACACGCTTTGCTCGGATTGTCCCTAGTTGAACCGCACTGCGCCACAGCGCAAAAATACTCTGAAATAGGCCTGCTCTCCGCCTTTCTTGCCTGTATTGTTCATAGACCATTGTTTAGTAGCTTTTTCATGGGGTCTCCGAAAGTTTCGTAAGTTTTCTCCCTACCGGAAATTGTGGAGACACAATGGGAAATGTTCAAAGATAGAGTGAGAAATGAATTTAATGTGACCTGTCTAAAAGAAAAGCAAATGCTGAAAAAGATCTGCTTTATGGTCTAATTCACAAGCTGCACGCTTTCGAAAGGCAGGAGCCCGGGTTGTATAGTGACGAGATAAAGGCAGTTCGCGCTCAAATATAGAAATATGAGACGTAAGTATTTAGAAGAGCAATGGTGGGCGTTCACGCACAACTCGTTTCACATGGGAGGAGACCACAACAAGGGCTCTCGGTGAAAAGCGGTACGGCTTTCCAAGCCAATAGTACATATTGTATCAGGTTGGTCCCTAGACAAAGGAACATCACAAATAAGAACCGCATTTGAAGATCATTATAACAAATATTTTCACTGTGGCTAGGCATCGGAATAGTTACAAAGAAAAGAGAAGATCAATTTAATTATATTCTATAATTTAAGTAACCAATCTTTTAATCCCCTCTTACTTCTCTCTACTGGGGACATGCTTACTTTTCCCCTGCTTTTGCTCAACCCAAGGGTTTCAAGGAGGCCAGTGGTGCCTAATCGACCGCTGGGCACATGTCTTCACATTCTAATAAAATATGCTCCATCGTTTCCCTAGCTTCAGCAAGCACATATTTCTTTTTCCTTCTTATATCTCGCTTTATATGCGCATGTTCTAAGGCATCCTGATCTCGCTCCGAAAAGCAATGAGCTTCCCTTTGAGTTATCATTAATTGTTTGTTTCCTCGTTTCCTTTTTTTCTCTTACGTAGTTACTCATGGCAGGTTTCTTTTCCATTGTCGCCACCCATGAGATTATTTCAGCCTCTCCGACTTTCCACTTGACGTTCTTTGTTGCTTTGTTGCCCACCCTAGAGGCCGCATACTTGCTGGTAAGCTTCCTAGTTCTTTCCCTCCACTGTGAATCAATGTTTTTCCTGTACAGATACATAAAAACTCTCCCAGCCCGTTCACTTTCTTCCATATTCCTCAGTGGTTATTCGTAATCAATTTTAGTGCGAGCTTCCCTCATTTCAAAACTAGTCCAGCCCATATCAACCTGCACAGCTTCATTTGTAATCTTCCCGTGAGCGTCCAATGCGAGGCGACCCACTGACCTTTGTTTCCCGTCGAGTCCTGATTGTACCCCTGATTTAAAGCAAACAACCGCATTTCCAAAAGTAAGTCCTGGAACCATTACACCTTTCCACATACCTCGGAGGACCTCGTACCTATTGTATCCCCATAGCATTCTGTGCTTCATTATGGCTGAATTTCTCTTCCCTTTTACGGTTATTGTTTTCTCCTGTGTTTCCTTATATCTATTGCCTTCGTTTATACATATACCAAGGTATTTATATTCTCTTACCCGAGGTATTTCCCAGCCCTGTATCTCCACTGTCTGTTCACTCTTTTTTTTGAATACCATAACACCTGATTTTCTAACACTAAATTTGAAACCTAAATTGTTGCCTTCCTGTCCACAGATATTAGCCAGACGTTGCAAATCACTTTGCTTGTTAGCCAGCAACACAATTTCGTACCCATAAAATAAGCCTGGAAGCTGCTGCTCCAGCACTGTACCCGCCTGTTTGCATGAGAGATTAAACCCGATATTACTTCCTTCTAGCGCGCTCTCTATCCTCGCCATGTACATCATAAACTGCAGTGGGGATAAGGGCCACCCCTGCCTCAGTCCCTTTTTTATATCCGCTTTCTCCTCGCTCCACATCCCTTCCCATTCAACACAAACGGTAGTTTCTACGTAAATTTCTCTCGAAAGCTGTATGCAATCTTCGCCTAAGCCTTCCCCTTCCAGAATATCCCACAAAATGTTGCGGTATTTGTTGTCATACGTTCCTACAGTGTCTGAAAAGGCCACATGTACCGGTCAGCTTTATATGCTTAATATTTCAATACACTGAGTAAGAACAAATAAATTATCATCCAGACGCCTACCTATTCTGAAGCTATTCTGAAGTTCTCCCAAAATGCCATACTTCTCTGCCCATACTTGCAGCATTAATTTGAGTGCATGCATTGCTAACCTAAATATTACCGATGTAATGGTCAACGGTCTACACGAGTAAATTCTATATTTCTGACCCTTACCTTTATAAATAAATTCATTCTACTTTGTAGCCAACTGTCTGGTATATTCATCTATCTTTTAAAGCTTTTCCCACTGCTTTCACGAGAGCTCCCTTAATTTTTGGTCATAGTTCATTAATCAGCCTAACGGGGATCTCGTGTAGCCCTGTGGTTTTGCGCTTAGGAATTTTTCCTTCGGCTTTTTTCGAGTTGAAATTTATCAGCACTAGCTCCTTTTCCATCTGGTACTATTTTATGCTTTTTTTTTCTTCAAAAACAACCTCATCATTGCGTTAGAAAGATTCGGCTATTATATTTCCGATTATAGCCTCTTCCCCTTCCAGTTTGTCTCCATCTTCGTATAGGATATGTTGTACTGTTGTTGTTTGTTTGCGTTAAATGGTAAGGCACGAGGAGCGAGGAGAAAGTTCGTGTGAACATGGAACTGAGGCAGGGGTGCCCTTTATCCCCGCTGCTGTTTATGATACATGGTGAGGCTGGAGAGGGCGCTAGAAAGAAGTAATATCGGGTTTAATCTCTCATACAAAGAGGCGGGTACATTAGTAGAGCATATCCCGGCCACGGCGGCCGCATTTAGATGGGGGCGAAAGTCGAAAACACCCGTGTGCTTAGATTTAGGTGCACGTTAAAGAACCCCAGGCGGTCAAAATTTCCGGAGTCCTCCACTACGGCGTGCCTCATAATCAGAAAGTGGTTTTGGCACGTAAAACCCCAAATATTATTATTAGTAGTAGAGCAGCAGCTTCCAGGTTTATTTTAGGCGGACGACATTGTGTTGCTAGCTAACAAGCAAAGTGATTTGCAACGTCTGGGTAATATATGTGGACAGTTCATGAGCGCATTGTCTTTCATGAACTTAACAGCCTTATTCAAGGAGAACCTTTCGCGAAGGGGACGGGACCGCGTTAGCACATCCACTACCTCTGAGACACACCTTTCCGACTCGGCTTCAGGTACTCGCTTTGATACTTGTATCATTGCGAACAGATCGGGAGCAGACTTCTTTGGCTGAGTCGCGAACTGCGGCCCGCATTTTAGTACTTGCTGTATCTTGTCCGGCAGCGCCACGTCATCCATGATGTGGCGTCACACCATCGCATGTTGCCAACGCGCATTCCTTTGTTTCCGTATTTCCCAACTAAGAATAATTTTTGTTTGCGACGCAAAGACTTGTAACTTGGTCAAATTTTGTTATTGTTATTCTTTCCTCTTTTGCCCGCCTTCTTTCAACAGACCCCCCGAATAAAATTTCTGGCTACGCCACTCACTGGAATGACCAAACGTTGTCAACTGTCAGAGCACAACTGCAATCCTGGTCAAGAAATTACTGTTACTTTGAGCAACGTCCTATGTGTGTTCTGCCTGCCTATGTCACCTAAGTGAGTCACTGAAGTGATGTGAGATCCATGCATACTGACAAACGTAACGTCATACCTTTGAGGCCTATGAGGCTACTCCGTATGGGCTCAATATCGACAACCAGTGGCGGCCGGTCAGTGAACAGGCTAGCTTTCTTGACAAAGCATTCTTTGATGACGTCCATGTCGCTAATGACCACCTTGGGAGTTTCGCCCTCGTAAAATCCGTAGACCTTGCCATAGAGGCGTTCCCACTCCTCCATGACCTGCGTCAACAGAATAGATGCAGCTGCCTTGAATTTTATTTCACAATTTTTTATCAGGGCTATGACTGTGAAGTAATGAAGAATTTAGGCGTTGAGCAGATTGAGTGTCAACAATGTTGTTTTACCGCTGCCATCTGTTTATCACCAATGTATGTGGTGCCTGTATTGTTTTGTCCCGTGCAGGCAACCAAGCTCCGATTTTACAGCGAAGCTTCATATTGCTTTAGTTCCATGTGTGTTTATTGTTTGTGCGTCAAGAATGAAAAGCTCAGAGTGGGCCGATCCCGGAGATTATGAAATACCGGGCTGATTCGCGGCGGAGGTGAAACAACATTCAAGCACTCCGCCAATAATAATAATAATAATAATAATAATAATAATAATAATAATAATAATAATAATAATAATAATAATAATAATAATAAATTAGATAAATCAATCAAGATGCATTGTTTTAGCTCGATGGGTACGCTGAAATTGTTTGTGAACAGCATCTGAACTAATGAGCACGAGGCGTTGCCACATACGCAAAGGACAATGGAGAGTTATAGCTCAGTGGAGCCAGCGGGTCAGTACAGACGCCAGTGCACATGCGTGGTGCAACATGCGCAGTGGCGTCTACATTGGCCCACTGGGCCCGCTCGCCCGCTGGATCGCTGAGCTATAACTCTATAATCTGTATGAATCTGCATGTACAACCATGCACCCTTGACTCGCAAGAGGAGACGATGCCACCGATCTGTGCCGCACAAAGGAAAGACGTAATTGTGATATTCACTGTGTATATATCTCCAGGCACACCAAAGTGGGACATGAAGAAGTTCATGACCACGCACTTGGCAAGGGTTAGCCGTGATGACACTGCCCTTGTGATCATAGTTGCAGACTTCAATGCGGACATTTCTAAACCCAACAAGAAATGGCTCACTCAGTCTGTGCTAGAAGAGTTTGATTTGAACTGGCGCACCATTCCAGGTTACTCAACTACTCAACAACGGTGGTGTATAGATTTAACTTTGGCAAAGAATCTGTCTAAGGTTGTAACCGACCCAATCAGTGTATATCACAGTAATCATAAAGCTATCGACAGTACCATTACCAAGTGATGAAAATGAATGCAGATGCCCTTGTCTAACTCTGTGTGATGTGCTACAGCTTCGGCTCCTCAAATTTTTTCAGCTTCAGGACATATCGAATCTCAGCACATAATATGACTTTCAGTGCATTTGTGTGCTTGACCTCAAATTCATGTGTTGACTTGAATAAAACATTCCAACTCATTTCAGTGATTGATGAAGTTTAAATGCCCAAAGCAGAACAGGATCCATGACAGACGTCGTAGTAGGGGGTTTCGATGTGAACTTTAGTCACCTAGGGCTTTTAAAGTTAACGAAATGAGTGGTACACTAATGCTTTTCCCCCCATTCCACCCTTTTTGCAAAGCACCCGCCGCCTACTTATTCGCTACTCTTTGTAAGTACCGTGACCACCTCCAGCTTCAATCTGCCCGGCACGTCTTCCATAAAGCAGATATCCGCAGCGTCTCATAATGCGCCACTACATTTAATGTGTGCTGCTACTGTTTTAAAGTGATGCAAATAGCCGAGCATGAACCTACGGAACCTTATATCTCAGGCGCAAATAGCTAAAGTGCCGAAACTAATCAATACTGAAAAAGGCAAGGGATATCCAAAATCAAAACACAGGAAAGGCTTAAAATGGATTTCTATGCAGATAACTAAAGTGACGTCCTGTTACCGCACGAGTCGACAAGGCTTTGGAAACGGTAGTCAACCTCTCAAGCATGGAGGGAGTATATTTATCCTGGGCAAACAGTCACAGATGACAATGATGTTCAGGTTCACAGAGTCACAGATGGTAAGGGTTCGCTCTTCTCTGCAAGCTCGGAATTCGAGTGGAATGTGTTCAAGCGATGGCAAAGCGCTGCAGTTAAATATCTCTGGAAAGGCCAATGGTCCTACAGTTTACTGCGACCACATTTGGCCCAATTGGTGGAACTAATTTCGGAACACACTAAAAGTAACGCCACCCCGATCTCACATGCGACGTACGTAATGTTTTATAGGTACTATATAAGCAGTGCTGTTCACAGCTTCATGCACAATTCCAGGAGTAAGAACGCGGGTGGCCTAACGCAAGAGAGAAAAACGCCAGCTGACCGTTCTCGAACGTTTGTAGCTCACTTTTTCTTAAATATTTTGCGATAATGTTCACGTTGCTATGGTGCCACCCCCGACTAGTGGCACCATAGACTTCCCTGTGCCGCTTGAGCGCCTCGCACTCTACTTCATCTGCCATAATTTCCTGCGCATGCGCTCCCTATAGAGACAAACAAGTTCCGCCGTGATCGGACGGGTTGGATCGGGAAGGGGGGGGGGGGTAGCCTAGCAAGCGTGATAGTTGTGTAACAAATTGCTTGCCTTGTAAGCCGTATAGTTATTGATTGACGACACTTTCAGTTGGACAGATTGCAATTTCCGGGGCAGAGCGAACGCGACCACTTGCGCTGCAATCGACAAACGTATTGCCGAGCTGCGCCTCTTTGAGCTGCGCGTGCGAGGCTAAACTTAGTTCCATTAAGCTACATGCGGGGCGCGACAGTGGCGCTGCCTGCGCACGCGACGCATGCATGTTGGATTAATGGCTTCTTTCTTCTGCACGATGCCGAAGTAAGGTGCGCGGGAAGCACGCTTGCAACGATATAAGCGATAATAGCGTTGCGCGTTTTCGTTACTTGCGGTGCCAGCGAGCTACCCTTCATGTTTCGCTGTTTCGCGTGATAAATGCCGTTTCGCGTGAGAAAGAGAAAAGACACGCGATAATGAATAACGGGTTCCGACACCCCCTATGAAGTGCCAGCACCAGCGTGTCATGACGTCATGGATTTCGACAGTGCCTGCCCCTTCCTAGTTAATATTTCTAGATCAAGGACGATGAATTGTATTCCAAATGAAACAATGACTCAAGCTAGTAAGGTTTGAGAAAATGCGTGAAAACGACCTGAATACATGAAACCCGAAAATACGTGACACCACAGTGAAGTATCGGTGCCGCATGCAGTTAAGGCGCCCAATTCAAGAAGTCCTGCCTTGATATCTTTTACTTGTAAAAAATATTTTTCGGACAACCCGCAAGTTGGAGAGAAGTAATTATTAAAGGAAAAACGGGACATTCACCCAAACGTAGCGAAGTGCTACAACGAAAACCCATACGGGCTCCTCGAAAGAAAAGCTTCGCGGTTGAAGAAAAATTCGTCCTATTCCGGGACCTGAACCCGGAGCCACCGCCTTTCCGTGGCAGCCGCTCTACCATCTGAGCAAACCACGCGGCTAGCACATGGCAGGCGAAGTCGAATGTATCAACAACCCAGTAGCAAAGGCAAGAGTTTGACGCAATAGTTCTGCGGAAACCCGCAA
This sequence comes from Dermacentor albipictus, assembly GCF_038994185.2. Lineage (NCBI taxonomy): Eukaryota > Metazoa > Arthropoda > Arachnida > Ixodida > Ixodidae > Dermacentor > Dermacentor albipictus. The sequence continues at coordinate 90,726,306 of NC_091825.1, forward strand.
GGTGGAGAGAAGTATTTGTTAAAGTGAAAATTGGACATCCACCCAAACGTAGCTACGCGCTACCTTTGTATTATATCGGCATGCCTTTGTGCAGGGCGGAAGAAGAAAGAAGGCATATACCTTGATGCGATCTTTCTTGAATTCCTTCCAGTTTCCCAAAAAGAGCTCCGGTTCCGGGCCAGGAATGCCGTATCGTTTGAGCAGACCTTGCTTGCGGCGCCTCACGACAGCCCACACGCCGAATGCCGCGATGGCGAGTGCCGCTGCCAGATTCACAGCGTCGCCGTACTCCATAAGCTGATGGGGGCCTGCATGGTTCGCGCAAAAGAGCACCGAAAGGCTTCACCGAATGTTGCCTGACGGCGTATTTCTCGCAATAGTGTTTCGTATTAGGAGTACATCTGTTGTTCTAGTTGGGGAAAGACGGTAATTAGAAGAGGGGCGCAAATAACACACACACACACAAACACGCACACACGCACCCCCCCCCACACACACACACAAACACACACGAATTATAGGCAGACTGGGCGAGCCTTCGTCCTGATTACATTTTATCTATGTGCGTTCCTTAATTTTGCAACCCACTTCTAATAGTTGGCATGTATGCTGCCGCGCCTACTTTGACAGACAACACAGTCACCTTTAAGGTGACTGTGTTTCAGAACCAGCTCGTTCAAGCCTTCCCAACGCTCTGGCGACGTTCATTATTGAGCTGCATGAGGCCCTGTCCAATATTTTAACTGGCTATCCTTCCTGCCTGGTCATACTCTTTGAGAACTTCCCTATCATTGCATAGACCGGTGCTTTTACTGAGGTAAAACTTTCTTCTACTCAGTGCCATCAATCTTAAAACATGCCCACATGCTTCCATTTCACACCGCTAGGGATGAGACCCACAAGAATTACGCGATTCGTCTAATATGCTGGATTAAACGTTGTTTTTGAGGCACCCAGAACTCATATCTACTATAAAGTACGTTTCATGGCTTCGTGCGTATTCGCTCCTCTGTTCCGATATTAGCATTTCCTCTCTGCGTGTTCAGCATGAAAGAAATATTGTGATTACAAAAGGACAAATTTCGCCCTAATAACGAAAATGGGAGCGAATTTTTAGATGTTTACTTTCATGATTTCGACATCCGGCATGTTCAAGAAAAGTGGAAACTACTTATAGCCAAAGCAAGTGAACTCATTGAAGCGTATATATGCCCCTTCTAGGCGAACAGCATCTCACAATAGTGCGCCATGGCTCATTAATACCTTTAAGCCGGCTCTGTTATAAAAGGGAGCGATTCTTTTGAGCAGCGAAGCTGAAGAACACTACTGAATCCTGGGAGAAGTGCTTTAAAGCTGAGAATAAGTACCCTTGCGCTGTTCGTGTAGATAGGTAGTCTTTCTATAAGCTTAGGATACCTAACTTACGCAAAGCCCAAGGAAATTATTGAGTATTGTAAGAGGTTAACAGAGCCATGTGATTTCCCAGAACAATGACTCAGCTAAACGCCGGACCATTGCCCTTCCATATATACCACTGTTTTTTTTCTAACAAATTTTGCTGTCATCACCTCATTGATAATTGTGCCGTTTTTTTTGGAATTTTCTTCCGATGTCAGTGTTATGCTACATTGTGCCGAAATTGTTAACCTAACTGACTTCTTGAAACAGTCGTCTTCTTGTGGCGTTGACATGAATTAACTAGAAGTTTAGTAGAACTAGTAGAGAACTAGTAGAAGAACTAGTAGAGGCCTTTGCCCTGCAGTGGGCGTAACCAGGCTGATGATGATGATACTGATGATGATGATTGGTGTTGTGTACGCTTTTCCTTCACCTTTCGTTGATGTTTTAATGCGTTCAAGCTCCCGTGGGATCCTGAAGGACACTTAACATGCTCAGAATGAGCAAACATAGAAGTAACCGTAATTGCTGCGTGTCGCAATGGGTGCCGAGCGGTAGTTATGCGGTAGATGATGTGAGCCTTCCCTCATTCCCACCGGCTGCGTCCATGAGGAAGAAATTGATTATTAAGCTGCGGATCGGCTAATCTGTCACAGAAGCGATGAAGGTTTGCAGTGCGCACTGCATGCCGGAGGACGTTTCTTGGAATTCGACAGTTGAGTGACCATTCCGCGCACTTGAAATCGCGAATAGACGCACCTCCATAACGACGCAGGCATAGCACTATATTACGTGCAGGGAAAGGAATAATGCGCAATCTTAACTCAAATGTGTTGTGGGATGATTAATTGATGCTTGCGTTGTTTCCACTCATGCCTTTGCGGCTACGTTGGAGCGCTAATTTTCTCCGTGAAGCCTTGTACCTGCTTCAAAATTTCTTGTTCTCGTTCATGCATTCGTGCTCTGCAACGCCGGCTTGACATTCCACTATTTTCGAACAGAGAGATGAGTTTCTCATTTGTGCATCGAAGCAAAGTGACGCAGGCGTGGAGGGACCTGGCCTTCGTACCTCGTCTGCCACTTCGATGCGCGGCTGCTACGTGTGCATAGGCGCGCATGACTGCACTCATGAGGTAACAAATCTTAGTCCAACAAACATTAAACTACTGTGCAGTGTTCGCGTAGCGAACCCTCAGCTGATCTGCGTGTATATTATTTTATAAAGATAACTGGAAGAATGAAGCGAGCATTGCCACGGACCGGTAAATATCGGCTACGTATCGCATGATCTGTCTATAGGCAAGACGCGGAAGGACTCACGCAGGCTGTAATACTACCGCAAGACTGTAGATTGCACAGCACGCATAAATGGCAATAACTAAATTACAAGGGCGAACGGTTATCGTACTAGCTCGCAAAAGCGGTCACATATGATTTTTTGTTTACTTCTCGTGTTCAACATCCAGCTTTGTGAACACTGGCAGTGATAACTAGACAAGAAAATTTCGCACACAAAACACTGCTTTGGGGCGGCTTTTCACGCCGTCGATGTAAAGGACTTCGGTCTCGAGACACCAGGAATGTCTTTTTTCTCTCGACAGGGCGGCTTATTCAAGCGGTCTAAGTAACAACTTGCAGGGAGCACCACACAGTACAAAAGCTCATGGTACCTGTTCAAAGAGGTCAAATTAACAGAATAGCAAATAGAAAGCATGGTCACATCTCTTAATAACACCATCGCGGCAAAACTGAAACGACAGCTCGTGTGGTTTGCTTCGAAGCCGCGAAGTTTGTATGCAAAGGCCTTCAACAGTCACAGACGTCGACGTGCACGCTTTTATGCCGCAGCACACAAGATGACCAGCGTTTAGGACTTCCTCGCCTTCAAGCAGGCTTCGAATCTAGCGTTGTGCTCGCCCAATGTGAGCCATTAAGCAGGCTAATGACAGCGGGCTTGTAAATTGAAGAGACATTTCCACACGACGACGCGAAACAACATGCCACTGAGCAAGATGACCGCAGCACTGCACCGACTGCTCTAGTTCTTAATCTCTCGGACAGCCATGTTGGATTTAAGGTAGCGCCCCCTATAGGCCGTAAAAGTTGCGAATCCATCTTTATGCTTACGACTGTGTTGTGTACCGAGAATTGCAACGAATAGGATGAACATATACTACATGCGGTCCTAGGTTGTTTACCAGGTTGGTGGGAAAAGCGGTCAATGGAATTAAACACTGATACCTCTTGACACCACCAAGGGTGTTAATTGAACGTTTGCCACGTGTCAAACCACCGCACCTTCTAACCAGACGTGAGCACGGCGTGGACAACGACTAAAAGCGCTCACCCCACCATTAGCGCGAAACCGGAGAAAAGAATGAACGGGAGGGAACCACAACAACGAATTGGTATAGGCGCAGTTAATCAGACGAGTCAAATCATCGCCCATCCCTTGGCTCTTATCAAGCCGTCAAGACAGTGTGTAAACCGGCTGTTGCAGTGTTCCACGAAAAGACCTCTGCCGCCCTTTCCCTGTCCGACTGAGCAATGAAGAAAGCCAGCGTGTAAATCGGCTGTTGCAGGATTCCACGAAAGGCCCTCAGCCCACCGTTCAACTTGCAGACTGAGAGAAGAACGGGGTGAGCCACGACGAACGAACCAGGTGTCGCCGGATAATTTCTTTCTTCCACAAATTCGAAACCAGTTTTTCCGAGGCGGAGTTGCAGCGGGTTAGGGATGGCATGCATGGGCGTAGTATCGCAACTGAGCTGACGATGGTGATTTGCTGCCGGACAGTTTTCAAATTCCCTAGTCGACTCGCCTAGGAAGGACGATGGAATTGAAAAGCAGGTACTTTTCGAGAGTGAGAACAGAGGGTCATGACGTGAACTTAGACCTTAAATTGATCCGGCATGGAGTGAGCTTCCGCACTGGAGTCGTGTAACTAAGCTAAATAAACCTTTTCCTTCATTTTCTACAACCTGACGTAGTAGTCGATGGCCTTTGTGGATTCCATGCCCTAAACGCCACCCTAGCTGCAACAGCACTAACAGGAGCAAACTAATGGAGTGTTTCGCAAGAGTGAACACCCTCCAGACAAGAACCTTAACAGTACTCCGCCTGAACATGGTAAGTGTAATCGATCTCTTGACGTCGCTCTAATATCTGATTGTAACATTAAAAACTCTTATCAACATAATAATTAGTTACAATTAAGTGCCAGGATACCTTCGTCGAAATTTTAGCAAGGCAACAACCACTCTAAAATTGCTTTTTGCCAAAACCCTTGTCCACTCTAAATTGGAATACACTGCTTGTATTAGGGATCCTAGCCACGATAAGCTAATTAATGCACTAGAACTGCCTCGGAATAGTGCAACTTGTTTTATCGTAGCGGACTATTCGTAAAGCTAGCATAACGTTGACGACAGACCGTTTATCATTATCCCATTTAGCAGTGTAGGTGCAAAACATTTTCGTTTATGCATTTTTTATGAAGTCTACTGTAATCATGTTTCACACGCAAAACCCGTCCTTCCGCATACATAATATTAATCACGTGTTGACCACGACACTAAACTTGGGTGTGCGTCCCTTCGCACAAACATCTTCTCGAATTATTTCATTCAGTACACGTCACTACAATGGAACCATTTAATCGCTAACATTGCTTCTATCACGAATTGTCGTTTGTTCAGGCAATCTTTGTGCGTCTCTCTTTATTACAGTTGGTAGTACCAGTACCCCATGATCATGTCTCTTCATGTTCTTATGCAATTTTTGTATTTATCGTTGTTTTTTTTATCGTATTATGTCTGTTTGAATATATTATTCTTGTTATATTCTGCTCTTTGATAAGCTTACTGTATGAGTAATCTAGCTCTCACTTACATATTTAGTGTATACCTTGCCGGATTTTGCCTATTGTTGCTAAATAACGAGTAACTAGTCTACAAGGTTTCTGCCTTTTAGGGTATATCAAATAAATAAATAAACAAATAACCCACCGATGGACCGGGTATTCTATTAACCAGAACCTCCAGTGGCTACGCAACGTAGACAATAAAGAAAAAAAGGAAAACAAAGGCAGGACGGAAGTATAGCCAAGGAGGAGACCATGACTCATTTCAGGCATAAGCTGCTACACAATGTGCTTGGTCAGAGCTCACTGTGTGGGCGACATGAGATCGTCCAGTCACTAGGTGCGTTGTTAGAGCAGTCCCTGTCTGTACATTCCTTTCGCGAAAGAAAGATAATCTTGAACACAGTGAAGAACAAAGCACGTTAAAGAAAGACCAGTGCTACTTCACATAAAGGGGCACGAAGTCAGCTTATGACCACATTCGTCCTTCAAGCAGACAAGAAGGTAATGAAGGGCTGTGAAAGCTTGTCTCCATTTCTTGAGCCAACGACCAATGTGACCAAGAACACCCGCCGCAGTTGCCCAGTTGCTAAGGCGTGGCGCTGCTCAGCTGCGACCGACTTCCGAGAAGGACGGAAAAATAAATCGCTCGTTTACCATGCATCGGATGCGCCCTACAAGAACTGCAGGTGGACAAAATTAATCCGGAGCCCCTCATTATACGGCGTGCCTCATAATCAGATCAGTTGTGAAACGTACTTAGTTGTGCATTGGGCGCGAGGAGATATGGTAGCGTCATCTTCAGGAATAGCGCCGCTAACGAGGCGTGAGCGATAGCGCGTTGCGCTCCTCATAGCTTGGTTGCCGGCACTCAAATGAAGCACCCTGGGCGCACCCTCGCGGGCATTCCTCTGGGTGCCTTCAAACAAAACAAAGGAAGTTGGTAACTGGCAAATGGCTTGTCCTGCGCACACTGCGAACCCTGCACATTTTACAGGCGTCCTATCTTCCGAGAAATAAGCGATCGAATATCTTTGTAATGTACGCTGTCTGTAGAACAACAGTCAGTGTCGTCTTAATGAAGCAATCAAACGAATTTTCAACGAGAAGTTACACGTGCACATGTTATCTCGCAATAATTTCATTTCGTTGGGAGTTGTACCACCTTTCCCTGTCTTTTTTTTTTGTGGAACAAGTTTTTTCAATAGTGCCTGTGAAAGATAACGCGATGCGGTCTGTCGCGAAGTGTTATATATATAGTAAGAGGGGGATATTTCTTGCCTCAGAAGTTTAAATCACCACGTAGCTGATTATAGAACTACACACTAATGAATTTGTTATTTATTTACTAGTCATAATTGAGAAATTGAAACCGAGGCGTAGTGAAGTAATATCTGCCTAGCAGAAATTCTGAGGCTAGCACCATTTTTGAAACATCCATCCCCAAAATTAACGAAAGTATGCAGTGAGATTGCAGTTATTATTATTTCAAACTATTGGACGATGGCTCTTGCAAAACCATCAAAGGGAACGCCAACATACTTTGTGACACAGTTTTTAGACGTAGCTGACAAGATTGGTGATAGCCTTATGATTGCCACTAAGCATACATTACTTCATTACCACTCACTTGCATAATTTCCATATGGAACATAAAATATGTAATTAAAATGTATTTCGTGATTCTATTAAATTATGTTTACTTGGCGGTTACGACAAGCGGTGCAAGTAACGCACGCCGCTACAGTTAACCCATCTCAAGCAGCCGATTTTTGTTTTCAAGGAGATTTTTTTTCTTGAAACTTCATGTAATCAAAGTAAGAATACATAAATAACGGTATATTGCTAACACGCCTGAATTTAAGGTGTTTACACGGCTTCATGCTCGAAAAACAACGAGGAAAGTGGGAAAATAAAAAATTGGTCAAGGTGATGTTCTGTGCGCGCCGGACCTGTTTTCGGCATGTTTTTTTTAATTTTTTGCAGCCATGAACGCGGTGTACATGGAACTCCCGCATTCACACTGCGCGTTCTGACAGTGCCAAATCAGCATTTCACAGCACAACAGCCACCATCGTTGAGCGAGCGCTTCCGGAGCTGTTCACAAATAATTTCGCTCGGCAGCTTCATGCTTCGTCGCACAAGGTAGATCGGCAAGTCGCAAGGATTTAGTTACTTTTTTTCTGAATCCTTATTGATATCTCATTATTTGTAATAGGTGAGCTGCGAGCCACAGTGCGCCTAAGCCTTGCATGCCGTTGCTACAACTTTCGTTCTCAGCCCGCTCGCCTACTTCCGACACGATCGACGTGGTGGCAGGGCCCCCATCACTTCGTTTGCAGCACCAGTCTTTCCAGTGGTGGGGTACTCCCCCAATCCCGGGTACTCCCCCGGAATTCCGACGAACAACGCGGTGCTAGGGAGGTCGCATTTGTCTTTGGCACTAAAAAAGAAAAACCGCAGCATATAAAACCTGTACCTATTGTCGGTCCGTAGGTATCCGTAAAGCACACAGAACTTTTAACGAGGTATTGCGAGATATTCAACGTCTTCTTTCGTAAATTCCTTAAATTTGCGTAACCTCATCGTTGGGCCACGGAGCATGTGATCACCCCCTCCCCCCCGCCCCTTAGCCAATGCTAAAAGCCTGCTTGCTTTCAATGTTTGCCCCTCGTCTTCCACGATGGGCACATGGGTCACGGTGACACGAGGGGCATTTAAATACGTCTCACACTTCTCTGCGCGTTCTCCTCACCCATCGAGCTCGTAACCTTTCATCCCAAACCCTTTGAATAAAGTTATTCCTTCCTTCCTTCTTATGGTATGTCAGAGGCATTAAAATCAATTCTTTATGTCCAAGCTAGAATAAGCATGCATTTCGGCAATTCCATTTTTATTGCTACCTCGTTCGTTTTTGGTGCGCAAATATGTTTACGCAGGCTCGCCCCTTCCTCAAGAAGTGCAGCTGCTTCCTCTGGATGAACTTAGTTGCGAGTGGCACTCTTTCCTGGCCGCTCGTTTCTCCTCGTGCTTCCTTGCTGCTTCGCGTCTTCTCCGCCGTAATATGTATGAACCGAACACACCCCGCGACATGTAGGCCCCACGTCTCTCTCATCACCATTCCTTCCTCGACAAACAACAAGCGCCTTCGTTTTCGCGAAATCGCTTCGTCTGCATCTCGCAATGCGCGTCCGCGTCCTTTGGTATTTGCATTTCTGCATCGCGGCTTGCGAGCGGTGTAGTGGATAATCCTAAGCGTTGCATGAGAATACACGTTGCCTGGGCGAAAGATAAACACAATTGTATGCTTTGCTATTAGTTATACGGTATTTAATTAGGCGCTTCACTAAAGCTTCGCTTCGCATAGATTCCAACATGTCTCTTATATCTGCATAATTTCTCAGTTCTCGCCATTTGCACTAGACATGGCGAATGTTCGCCAAACAGCAATCGCGATTGCGAATCGACGCCATTCACTTAAGGTGCATCACAAACTACACAGACTCTATGTAGGAGAAGGTAACCAGTGTGTTCCTGAACACAGCAGATGCCCTGTGCGAAAGCATTGCTCCTACCTTCCACGACGCCACCGCATCGGTGATGCTCCGTCCAGACAGGGCGTGCCGACCGTAGTGTGCAATTGAGCCGCATAGTTGAGTGAGCCAAGCATGTCGCTGTGTACTTGTGTACTCTTTAAAGCAAAGTTAGTAAAACGTTTGTAACTGCAAGAAAGAAGTTAGTAACTGCAGGAGCTACCTTTCACAGACACTCGCCGACATTTTAATAGCTATTAACTGTTGGTAGAACTCTACAGGCGCAATCGAGCAATGTTAGTTATCATTACTGCATCAGCATGGCTTGTAGTGTATTTATTTTTTCATTGATACTGCTGTTCCGTTTCCAGGACCTTAGCAGGGTGCCCACAAAGTGAAATTACAAAATCTAAGTACAAAATACAGCGGTACATAACATAGGTCACTCGTGATGTGCATTGCCAAGCAGTTACTGAACCACACGCAGTAAATCACTCGCTACACAAACATAGATGCGACTCAAATAATTGCAGTGAGCATCGGGTTACAACGTCATCAGTAAAATTATTCCATTGAACAATTGTTCTAGGAAGAAAACGAAAATTTGAAGCAATCCTTTTCAGTAGTTAACGGTGTTATTGTCTGTGAGTGGCGATGACGTGTAGCATAACCAGTAGAAAAAAATGATAAAGCGTGATGTGTCAACGTTGTAGTGCCCTTTCATGAGCTGAAATAAAAACTTTGAACGGCATGTTCGCCTTCTTTGTATCACAGATGACAATCCACTTTTCTTGAGGAGCTCTGTAGCTGAAGTGCAGCCATATGAATTATATATGAACCGTACTGCCCTTTTTTGTACTTTTTCTAGTTTAGTAACGTTTCTTTTAATAAAGGGATTCCATATGACAATCGCGTATTTCAACATTGGTCAAATTATGGCATTGTAAGAAAGAAAACACACAGGAGGTGTAGCAAATTTTAGAGACCATGTTAGGAAAGATAGTCTTCGAAGGCAGTTTGCTGTAACAATGTCAACATGTTTGTTCCACGAGAGTGTGTTAGTAATTCAAAGGCCAAGGTATTTATATGCGGTTATCTCAGAAAGCATGATGTTTTCGGCATTGTAGTTGTACAATAATGGGTTATTATTTAACGATATCCTCATAAAGGCAGTTTTATCGAAGTTAATTTCCATTGGTCATTCATTGCACCATGTTACTATGTTTTTAAAAGCATCATTCAGTCTAATTTGATCGTCAACCGAGGAATTTTTTCGTACAGCACACAGTAATCAGCGTACAACGTAATACCAACAGAAATCTGATCCACAAAGTCATTTATGTAAAATAGAAATAGAAGCTGACCAAGAACTAATCCTTGGGGGATGCCAGAGTCAACAGGCACCTTATCTGAACTGGCTGAATTTAATGTTGCAAACTGACGTCGGTTAGTCAAATAACTCCTTATCCAGGCGAATAGCTTGTTATTTTGCAGAATGTAGCTTAGCTTATACAGCAATTTGTTATGCGAGACTTTATCGAACGCCTTACGGAAATCCATGAAAATTACGTCTGTTTGTTTACCCTCGTTTATGACTGCTGCTAAGTCATGAATAATTTCGACAAATTGGGTATTAGCTGAAAATCCTCGCCTAAAGCCATGCTGCATACAGGTAAGTAGCTCATGTTCCTCAATAACAGCAGTTATATGTTTGTGAATAATCTGCTCCAAGATTTTACAAGCCGCTGAGGTTAGCGAAATTGGACGGTAATTCTGAATTAGTGTTTTGTCACCACATTTATGCAAAGGTATAATTCTGGCATCCCGCCAATCATTAGCTAGTGCAGCTTCGTTTAAACATCTAGTGTACAGAACATGTAAGTATTTTGCACACCACTCCGCATAACGTTTCAAGAAAGTATTTGGGATGTTGTCTAGTCCAGGAGATTTTTTTGCCTCAAGGTTCAACAGCAGGTTTAAGATGGCATGTTCACTTATTACCACATCAGGAATAAGAGGTATGAACACTTCAAAAGGTGGAAGACGGTTGCCATTTTGCGTAAATACATCTTTGAAAGTTTTATTGAATGCCGTCGAAGCCCTTGCATGATGCTGCACGCAACCACCATCAACTATATATCCGTCGCTAGAGCGAGACTTTGAGCTCACCAACCTCCAAAATTTTTTGGGTGGCGTTATAATAATGGATTGAAGTGTTTATGGAAATAGTTTTGCTTATCATGCGCAATCTTGTCCTTCACATTCCTCTTCCGATATCGGTTCGACTATTAGTTTCAAGCCAGACCTGTTTGTCGTTCTCGCTTTCTTTAGGCGTTTCAATTTTCGCTGCAACTGCAGCGTTACTCGACTTATCCATGGATTACGAAAGTTATTTCTTTAGCTATCTTTTGGCGTGAAACGCTGAATGCATTCGTGAATTACCCCGTTGAAAAAAAGCCACAGGTCATTCACCGAGCAAGTGCTCTTTTTGAAAGAATTATAATTAAAGCTGAGAGCGTCAAGAGTAGACTCGTCTTCTGCTTTAGAAAAATGAGGAAACTTGACATCGCCTCGCTGTTCCAATGCGACGCCCTCTAACGTCACGACTACTGCTTTGTGATCTGAAATGCCTTATGCGACGCTGCAGATCACTTTGTCTTTAATACTCCCTCTTATAAGAAACAGATCAAGGACTGACTGAGAATCGTTTTGAATTCTGGTCGCCTCATTTACAGCTTGTAAGAGGTCGAATCTGAAAACAATGTCTAACATTTCATTCTCGACACTTTTGGCACTGGTTATCGAAAAGGTGTTCCAGAGCAGATTGGGAAGTTTAAAATCACCTGTCAGAATCACGTTGTCTTCAGGCTTTATGTGCCGATGCATATACTCGTTCAGCTCTTCAAATATTGTGGCAGATGAATTCGGAGGCCTGTAAACTGCTCCTCGAAGGTAGCAGGCTTTATTTATGTAAAGTTTGCAAAATAGGCTTTCCACGCCTGTTACGTCAGGCATTGCTATAACATGCAATGAAGATTTGAAAAGAAGTGTTACACCTCCTCCTCTTCGATCACGATCTTTTCGAAAAACGTTGTAGTTTCTTGGAACGAACTCGCTGTCAAAAACTTCTTCGCTCAGCCACGTTTCTGTGAGCACAACTAAATCAGGATCGTGGCAGATCAACAGCGCTTCGAGGCACTCGATTTTATTCACGATGCTGCGGCACTTAACATTAAGGATGGTGATGTTGCGCCTATCCAATAATATAAGTCACGTCTTATTTGTTTTTTTGCTATATTGAAACGCCCTCCCTTATCCTCATTTCATCCGTGCAGTGTGCCAATTACGATTACCTTGTCAAAGACCAGCTTATCTTTCACGCCTTCTGCTCGTTCTACTGCTGATCTCAGCCAAAGTTTCTTTCTTGTTTCGCGCACGTGTTTTTGAAAAAAATCCTCTAATAATGAATAAGCACTTCCTTTTGCTTCGGGCAAGCATTAGTATTGACACTTTATCTCGGTGGTCGAGCAGTTTGATTATAACTGGACGAGTCTTTCGCCTTTTACCAATTCTGTGATACCTTTCAATATTGTTAACAGTGAGGCCGAGCTTCGCCAAAAAATTTCGTTTCTTATTGTATTTGCAAGTTCATCAGGGCTTTCAGTGGTTTCTTCTTGTATGCCAAATATGACTAAATTGTTCCTTCGACTTCTGTTCTCTAGTTCGTCTACCTTGGACGTCAAGAATGACACATTACTTTCAAGTTTTATTACCGTATATTTCAATTCCTTCATTTCTGCCTTTACCTCAGCTGTTACGTTTATCTCTGCTTTTAAACCACTGATTCTCTCGAACACGCAGGCAATGTCAGCTTCCGTTCTCCCCTGTTTTGCCAGAACATCACTGAGAGATGCAGTCATGCTACTCTGTCCCTGAAGAAGTTCCATCAACATTTCGCGCTCTGTTGGGCCTGGGTTGGCCTCAACGTCACCACATAGCAAGAGATTCTGTTTAAATGACAAAATACATGAGAAGAAATCTCCAATATCGGGTAGGCACGGCCGAAACACAAAAAGCGGTCATCAGTACGATAGCCTTGTGTAGGCAAGTAAACACTAACCTGCACAGCCTAGCGAAACGGATTCGTCAACATGCATTGTCTGATGTGCCGCTGCCATTCCCACTGGTTGCAGTCGCAACGTCTAAGCGTTTTTTACCCTCTCGAACGTTCACGTGATGAAATGTGACCATCTTTGGCGCAATCGCAGATCCAGTTACGGGTGCAACGTTGATTTCGATGATGACACACTGGTCCACACGTGTTGCTTCATCTAAGCCGCTGGATTGAAGATCATTTGTGGGCAGCCTTGTCAATGCGCGGGCATATGGTAGTTTCTGTGTAATATTTCAGTTAACTCTAGGTTCTTGCACTGTGTTGGTTTGACACTGATGTGCTACCTCGTTACACAGGTGCCTGAAGACATTAGGTTATATACATGAGTGACAACAACTTTATATTTCCAATTACATTAGCTGCATAGCGGATGGCTATTCTTAAGTTTTACACAATTCCCAAATAAGGCACGTGGCAGATGGCATAATTCTAGTTCTTGAGCTAGATTATTAAAAGAGTCGCACATTACTTCCACAACAAATGTAACCAGATGTTCAACGAATTTATAAAATTATCTACTTCATTTCCTATTAAATTGCTTTAAGCCCATATTGCAATTTACGAATAGTAGCCGGGGACTTATGAACGCATATCCACGTAGACTCAACTTTATGGATGTCACCACTTTCGAGATATTGATTGCGAAAGTGTGCAACAAATTACACGGGCTTTCCAGTTGCTTTTGTTCTTGAATGCATAAAAGAGCCGTTTTGTAAAAAAAAATCAAGTGGAAAACAGTGAATGTTTACCGCCAGGTTTCATGGCGCATATGCACAAACTCATGTAAGCCTCAAAATTCGTACCAAGATCTTATGCCTTGCAAACTCACCGGCTACAATTCGTACATGGCTATATGTATCATAAAGCACTTAATGGAAAAGGTAATTAGTACATTTTAGTCAATTAATTGACGACGTGTTTCGATTTATCGTGCAAGTAATGTCGCCTCTTTCAATATGTGACCTCATGTAATTCTTAAAATTGCCACTAAAGGTAGGGATATCATCCCGTATGTACAGCGTGTTCAAAATTAAGGTTTATGGTTTTCTTAAAATTAGGCACAGGGAGGCATGCGAAGACCACGTGTGCAAATAAGTTATGTGGCCAGGGGACACAAAGTGAGATGATAATTATCTCTGTCAGCAGCCCAATTAGCAAAAATTGAATAATTCCCTTTTTGTTGATTGCAGTATAAGCGGGTATGTTTGTATTGCAAAGTTAGAGAGTAGTCGGGTTTCCTCACGATATCAGTTGAAAGAGTTCTCCTAGCGCGTCTGTGCTCCGAGATTTTCGACTCCAAATTTTAATTTTCGTTCGCGCGGCTCGCATGATTGCGCATGCAAGAGAGTGAGGGTCGGCGCAAAGCTCCTCCCTGTTGTGACGCGCCTGTTGCGTGCGGCGTTTAGTCTGACAACGGGGTGGAGGCATCGGCAAAGATAACTGTCCCCCTACCCCTCTCGGCTGGCGAAATAAAAAAAAAACCGAAGAAACAGGAACCGCTGCCGTAACACGCGACCGCGCAGCCTGTAACGATGGCGGCAGCTGCCATGCCCACATAATTTATTTTTTTATTTATTTTCAAATACTGTTGGCCGTCTTGGCCGTAACAGGGTGGGTACAGCAAATTTGCACATAGCGTAAAAAATGTAAACACCTTACAAACGTAAATAGGACATCAAGCAATGAATGTTGGAAATACAATGCAAAACAAATAACCAAATACAAATACAATCTTCTGGCTAAGAAATGAATGTTTGTAACATTGTGACAGTGAAATCGGAAACAGCATAAAAGAAAGACTATAGCATGTATTTATAGAATGGCGCGAACAGAGAAGCCGGAGGGCAGTGCGCGTGCGTAATGGTGACTAGACGAGCGGGCATGGTCCTTGCCTGGGCTACGCAAATAAAGTGACTGCTGATTTCAAACTATTTAAAATTTTATATTCGGTGTGCCTCATATTCATATCGCGGTTTTGGCACGTAACAAAACGTACAATTGAATTGAAACTACCAATCGAAAAAGCCTGCGATCTCTTTACCGGTTTGTCCGAACTCCAGTTTACGGGCTAGTTTTGAATTGGCGAACTGCTGTGATAACAGTGAAATTACAGTGCTTTGGTGTCATAATTTTTACCACGGGAACTGTAGCTTCATTGTTGTTGTTTTTTTTTGCTTTTTTTTACATGCACACCTGCTTCTTCCGTCGTCGTTGCAGGTTTAGAGCACCGTATAGATAGAGGTGAGTATACCTGCACACAACTTTAGAGTTTGTAGAAAGAAGGCAGCGTCTGTCCCCTTTGCTACTTTTCGTGTTTGTGCGTTCTTTTCGAGCAGCGATGCGAACAAAGGAAGAGGTGCGCCTCTCTGCGGCGTGGCTTTTCTGCAGTACATAACTGCAAACCATCGTGCATGCTTGCGTCCGGGCGCGTCGTTTTCATGGTCGGCCATGAGGAAAAGACCTCGACAAAGTAGCGGCAGAGGACGTTGCACGGCAGCGAAGAGGACACAGATACTGTCAACGAGGGAGGAAAATGAGAGACACAGACATTTAGCGGAAATGCTTGGAGCGCGCAGAAAACACCTTGATTCGCGGGATTAGCTCACAATAGCAGTAACCTCTCTAGCGGACAGAGGGCCAAGGCGTCTATGTAGATATGTCTCGAATGCAAAAAAGTGCACGTCTGTATGAGAGTTAATGCTCTCTGCAGGATAGTCAAGGGCTGTCGCTATAGGTGAAGGCGTTCGCAATCAAATCGGAATTTTTATTCAGCCCGTACTAGAAATTCGACATTTCCTGAATAAGCTTCCGTCTCCAGAGAAATTATAACACGTGGTCTACTTGGACTACAATTAAAGTATGTAATGAAAATAATAATAATAAGAAAAAACACACAGCTTCCTGGCGACTCTAATTGCCTATTAGCGTTAAGAAGTATGAGTGATGGTCGTCGCGAGAGAGCTGGGAGAGTGCGCCGCTACTCGGACAGTGCGCATGCGCGCGCTCGCTATACACGTGAAGACTCTTTGACCCGGTCAGGCGACCTCTCCTGGTCGAGTATTTCTTGGCGTACGGAATACTTTGGTGCGCTACCCGCCCAGAGAAAAAGCCAAGTAGCCGACTGGCGGGACGTCGGAACTACGCTTAGTGTGTATTGCTACAAACGTCCTTAGTGTACGCGCATGTCAAGGTTGTATTCTGTGGCGTTACAAAGTAAACCCATTAGCGCCATTCTGCATATGACAGCCCACCAAGCTATAAACGTACAGTAAATGATAAGCGAGATAATTGAGACATTCGTCGTCTTGATTACACGTGATTACGCGCGATCCGTAATCATGATTCGTTACACCCACTGCGTGCACCCGTATTAAACCGTCGCTTACCGTGGCAGCTGCCAAAGGTTGTCGCAACTACATAACACGGCAGCAGACATACAGCCTACCTTGAACTCAATTCGCTCTTGCTACTTGCTCTTTATCCTGACAACCAGAAAATAAGGCAAAGTAGATAGTGCTTGCAAATATTCGGCAGACCGGCTATCCGACGTAACCGGAGGGAAGTAACTCCGCTCTTCAAAAACGATTACGCGGATTTACAAAAAACGAATATACTGCATATCCGGTTTATGCAACCGATAGGCCGGATAATTGGTTGTGCAAACGTGAATATTCAGTACCACCAACTCACCATTAAAATATTTAAATTCTCCATGTGTATTAGGATATCATATGCTAGGAGCAATAACTCTCAGACTATAAATATGCGCTATTTATTAGACGGCTTAACATGTGTCCATGAATTCTTTATTTATGCTTTCCTTTATGTTTTGTGCTTACCTTGGTACCGACAAATGGCTGCTATTAATCTTTCTGCAAATATTTTTGCGTCGTTAGGCGGCCCATAAGTATCTAGGGCAAAAGTGTGCGAACTTCCCCACTAAGCTCGTAGGGCATCGTCCTAACAGCTTATCGAAAATAATGAACTTCAAAGATTTCTCTGATGATTATGGTTCACTTTTGAGCCCTAGTGTTACCCACAAGTTTGTTAACGACCTCATCGATAGCAACACCCGTGCAGCCCTATTTAAGGATTATTCCGGCAGCAATCACACGCTTTGAAGTGTGTCTCTGCTCAGTAAAGTGCAAGCATTCTCGGGTCTACGGCTACACTGTAAGGCCATATTTTTCACCGACGGCGCTAACACAATGTTGCTAAAGGCAGGCATTACTGAGGGGTCCTCCATTCACTTTGCCGATTTTTTCCTAACAGGTGGTGGCTATTTTTCGTTCCACAAAACTAGATAGATACCAAAGTAAAGAAACAACGAACTGATACACACAGCAATTTAGCCGGATATTCATTACTCCACGAAATAAACACGCGAGTAAATTAACGAAACTATTCCGACATTCACGATAGCGACTGCATGTAAACTCAAGGCGTAAAAAAAAATGTTGTTACTTACCCCTAACCAATTTGCTGGCACACAAATGTGCTCATGGCTGTTTTCATGCTCCTACGCAAGGTGTCCTAACTAAGGTTAGCCAAGCTATTAAACAAATTGGTACTACATACGATTAGAGAACTTGAGTGTCTTGGTCTCCAGACCTCTCCCGCCCCGAAAATAATTCTTGTGTGGTGGTATTATCTAGCTAATCAAAGAGTATAAATAATTCAGTTTATATATTCTGAAATTGAAGGCGTTCTTTCTGATGAGAAAACTGGATTTACGGCCTAAAATAAACCACTGCATAATTTTTATCGCACTCTGCCGTGCGTAAATAGTTTTTCCGCGCGTCGATCACTCGCAGCCCGTGAACTGCGATGCGCGTGCCACCACACCAGTATTTCGAAAAGCGATCTTAAGGAAGTCCTCTCGTTGCCTAACTCGGCAACCGTCTACAAGTGACCAACTGTTGGTGCTGGCATGCGCTGACTGCATGCTGTTTGCTCGGCGTGACATATGCAGTCGATGGCAATGATCACGTGAACAAAGGCGGTGTCGCCATGGGGGATGGCATACCGGACACAACCCCCTCCCAACTTTCCTCTCATTTTTGTCTTAATATGTGGCCTGCCCAGGACACGTGGTCCCACCCCCACCCTCCCCGTCCCGCTCAAGTGCGTGCCCCCCCCCCCATTTCAATTAATTGCTGGGGAACTATAACTTAAAACTCTTCCAAACTTTTCTATTTCAATTCTGCAATCAGCCCTCCGCTTTTGGTGAAACACTTTTCGACCACCACCACTTCACCTGTCTGCCACGCGACGTCACGGAAACTGCGTGATATGACGTGTACACACTGATTATGCATGATTTGACTGAACAAAAGAAAAATAGCTATTTCTGATTCGACGCCTTTTCGCCATTAGCCCTCGGCTATCGGTCAAAAGTTTTCGGGCTGCACCCACTTCATCTGGCTGTCACACGACGTCACGAAACCGCAAAAACTCACTGCGTCAAAGTGATGCGAACGCATTAAAGATGCATTAATATGCCGAACAAAACTGTATTTTCTTCTGAATAGCCGCATGCTGCCCCGTTCCCAAAGGAATAAAATATGGCTGCCAGCAGTCGCTCCGGCACTGGCTACTCGCTCCTGCTGGAGAGCATGGGTTTATTCGAGTATAATAAAACATTTTAGCGTGGCCTTGTAACGTTTTCGAGCACTTCCAGCATGTTTACGACCTTGTTCTGCCAACTCTTCTTTTGCTGGGGATCCATTTTAGCGTCATTCTTATGCTTCCGTTGCATGCCGCTGCGATTTTCGACCAGCCACCGCAAGATAAGCAAGGGAAAGCGGACCAATCGCAGACGCCGGCACCACCTTCTTCATCCGGTTATCGACTTTCAGTGAAGTGGCTCGGCCCTATCGAATGTGTCTCCACTTGAGCGTGCTCCTCGCCTCTTGTCAGCCAATTATATAAGACAAGCCGCCCATCCTAGGCAATGCCATTCGTTTTTCAAGCATACAAAAGGGACCTCCTATAAACGAGGAGGGCGTTTGATTAGTGTGTATAGACAACCCTGCGGGTGACCGCCCAATGCTTGAGTCGGCGGTTACGGAAATTTGACGTCACGTGATTGGAATAAAACATATTGGAACAGTTTTACGTTATAGGGTCCATGACTACGTCTTTCGAGGAGTCAGTTTCTTCAAATCACTTGTGGGACCGTTGTTGTCACGGCTTGTGGGCGTGCAATTACGCAGCACTTCTCTGAATTTGCTCACTCAAAGTAAAAGCGCAAAACAAGTCACTATACGTAGCGCGATGATAACGACTGAATGGGTCGCTTTAAGACAACAGAAATTTTCTCATCGTAAGCTATGTTCTCAGTTTAAACTTTAAAATTTTCTAAACAAGTGTATATGTTTCTTTGGCAGTTACTATGCCAGGATTACCTCGGCGGCCGATGAGGACTGATTACTGAGCGCCGTACTGAGTGCTCGTTTTTGGCACCAAATAACCTTGAAATTCTGAGGAAGTGTGAAAGATCTGAAGTGTGAATGCTGGTGTTCGCGCAAAATATATTGGGCTGCGTACGCAAACGCGAGGATCACTAAAGGAAGAAATGTAAGCCGCCTGAGCCAGTCACACGCCTTCCTGCCTTTCATATTTGACTAACCTTGATATTTATATAGTTGCACATTCAGGCGCATAGATTCGAAAAACATTGTCCCGTTTAAGTGGCAGCTGAACTGCTTTAAATATTATATCTTTCCGTCAGCGATCAAAATCGAGGACACGCTTACTGGGGCCATTAGAAGGCTGCTCATGGATCACTTTTCTGTAGATGTGATAAAATGTATTTCGCGTGAATATTTATAAGTATTCAATGTTATTGCTACGTGTTCGCATTTTTCACTCTTTGATCTGCATTCTGTAAACCTATTATACCTCTTATGTATGTCCATTTAACCTGTTATATTTTGCAAACGTGTTCTTGTATCTTCGTTTTTGTACTCACCCACCCTGCTATGTCTCGTATGGGGAGAGCAGTATTTCTAAATAGAAAAAAATAACAATATTGATATTGAATATTGACTATTTATTAGGGATAATGATCAAATAAAATAATATTATAGTGAAATAAACCAGGATTAGTAACTGCTTGGCTCGAATAGATGCAGATGACCAATGCACTGCTATGTAGATCTAAAGATATCTACACACACACACACACACACACAGAAATATATATATATATATATATATATATATATATATATATATATATATCTATCTATATATATATATATATATATATATATATATATATATATCATTGGATATATATATATATATATATATATATATATATATATATATATATATATATATATATATATATATATATATATATATATATATATATATATATATATATATTAACAACAGTGTTAGGGAAAAGAGATTGTCTATGTGTTCAGATTGAGTCGGGGAGACCGGGAAGTCTTTACCAATGTAATCTCCGTGGCTTCTCTGGTGGTCTCCTTCAACGCGCCAAAAGGCAAAATCAAGTGGAAACATATCGTCTAATCGAGCGGTATTTGCTATTCAGATAGTATTCGACTTCAGAATTCACCATTAAAACTATCGAATAGCCGTTTCCGTTCGAATGTAACGCATAACGGCACTTTTGAAGTCTTGAAGATGCCAATGCAAGTGAGTACTCTTCTTTCGAAAGATCGTGCATGCTGTTGAAGAGTCGTGGCTATTGCGCAGAGGCGCACCAGTTCCGGATAAAATTATTGCACGGCTGCTAATAAGTTCTTCTGAACAAGTTCCTAGCTGTCATTCAATATACACAGCCCATTTTCAGTCAGCCTGTGAATCTGCTCGCTTGATTCAGGCAACGAAAACATTTTTGAGCGTCACACCATGTCTGCAAACCATGAAAATTGTGTGCGCAATATGGTGCCACACTTCTTCAACGAGCTCACCTACCTAGAAATATCTCTGCGTGTATGTGAGGCATGCCGTTACTTTAATTGCGTCATTATTGTCCGTCTGATAGTTCATTGGATAACAGATGATTTGTGGTGTTTTATGACGCAAGGGCGAGTTATGGCCACATAGCGCCTAGATACATGATAATGTTAACGACCTATTGCGGATGACATGGACAATGAATTTCTCATTGTAGATGTTCATTGAATAACTGAAAGCAGTCGTTTATAATACAGAAGCTGCTTAGTTGAGCGGACGAACAGCTCTGAACGGCATTACATTTAGGTGTGAAATGTAAGATAAGCATAATGTGGGGTTTTTCTCGAAAATCAGACTCAAGAATAATTTCTTTTTTTTTACACCCCTAGAAAAAAGCCGAAAGACGCAGCAACCTTCATTTTTTCGTTTTTTTGTTTTAAACAAATTTTGGCGTTTTACGTGTAAAGATATGATTATGAGGCACCCTCTTCAGTTCTAATAACCTGGTGTTCTTGAACATGCACTTAAACAGAAGTCGACAGGTCTTGTCAACCTTGTGCTGACTCGGTGCGAACCTTCAAAGCAGCGCGAAACTGTGCTCTCTCTCTTCATCCCCGTATCCCTACCCCCAGTACATGATAGCAATCCAGACAAACGTTTGGTTAACCTCTATTCTGTTTCTCTCTCTTTCTCTCTGAACAGAAGTACACGGGTGTTTTTAATTTCGTTCCCATCGAATTCCGCCACCTGATTTGAACCTGTGAGCTCGAGTTTAGCAGCGCAACGCCATGTCCATTATATAGCGCCTAATTAGGCTACCACTCCAATTTTTTTGTTTGAACGGTGCACTGGACAACAAAAAGTTTCATGAGGCTTACGGGTCAAAGATTAGCGTGTGAGGACTTAGAAATTTACTAACTTCACCACAGGCGAAAGTTCTCGATATTGACATAACTGATCATTACCCATCGCTTCTACGCTTTAATTATAACTCGAGCCTTTGCGCTCTTTCACACTCTAAAAATGTTCTTGACCAAGAGAGAACTGTCATTGCTAATATAGACTGGTCTTAAATCAAAATTTTAATGATCCTCAGGAAGCATTTTCTAAATTTCTTTGTGTAATTATGTGAGGTATTCATAAGTTCACTTCTAAAAGGAAATGTAAAAAAAATATTTGCATTCTCCCACAATCCATCGATGTCTGAAAAGTTATTAGCAGCTCTACACAAACGTGACAGCCTGTACAAAAAACTAAAACCACCCTTTTAATACCAAATTAATTGCCCTTTATAAAGATTACGTAACTCTATACACCGCCCATTAAAACCGGCAAAACGATTATGTATAGAAAGGAAACAATCTTACATCATCATCATTATCATCATCAGCCTGGTTACGCCCACTGCAGGGTAAAGGGCTCTCCCATACTTCTCCAACTACCCCGGTCATGTACTAATTGTGGCCATGTTGTCCCTGCAAACTTCTTAATCTCATCCACCCACGTAACTTTCTGCCACCCTCTGCTACGCTTCCCTTCCCTTGGAATCCATTCCGTAACTCTTAATGACCATCTGTTATCTTCCCTCCTCATTACGTGTCCTGCCTATGCCCATTTCTTCTTCTTCATTTCAACTAAGATATCATTAACTCGCGTTTGTTCCCTCACCCAATCTGCCCTTTTCTTATCCCTTAACGTTACACCAATCATTCTTCTTTCCATAGCTCGTTGCGTCGTACTCAATTTAAGTAGAACCCTTTTCGTAAGCCTCCAGGTTTCTGCCCCGTACGTGAGTACTGGTAAGACGCAGGTGTTATAAACTTTTCTCTTGAGGGATAATGGCAATCTGCTGGTCATGATCTGAGAATGCCAGCCAAACGCTCCCCAGCCCATTCTCATTCTGATTATTTCAACCTCAGGATCCGGATCCGCAGTCACTACCTGTCCTAAGTAGCTGTATTCCCTTACCACTTCCAGTGCCTCACTACCTATCGTAAACTGCTGTTCTCTTCCGAGACTGTTAAACATGACTTTAGTTTTCTGCAGATTAATTTTAGACCCACCCTTCGGCTTTGCCTGTCCAGGTCAGTGAGCATGCATTGCAGTTGGTCCCCTGAGTTACTAAGCAAGGCAATATCATCAGCGAATCGCAAGTTACTAAGGTATTCTCCATTAACTCTTATCCCAATTCTTCCCAATCCAGCACTCTGAATACCTCCTGTAAACACGCTGTGAATAGCATTGGAGAGATCGTGTCTCCCTGCCTGACGCCTTTCTTCATTGGGATTTGGTTGCTTTCTTTATGGAGGACTACGGTGGCTGTGGAGCCGCTAAAGATATCTTTCAGTATTTTTACATACGGCTCGTCTACACCCTGATTCCGCAATGCCTACATGACTGCTGAGGTTTCGACTGAATCAAACGCTTTCTCGTAATCAATGAAAGCTATATGTAAAGGTTGGTTATATTCCTCACATTTTTCTATCACGTGATTGATAGTGTGAATATGGTCTATTGTTGAGTAGACTTTGCGGAATCCTGCCTGTTCCTTTGGTTGATGGAAGCCTAAGGTGTTCCTGATTCTATTTGCAATTACCTTACTAAATACTTTGTAGGCAATGGACAGCAAGCTGATCGGTCTATAATTTTTCAAGTCTTTGGCGTCCCCTTCTTTGGATTAGGATTATGTTAGCGTTTTTCCAAGATTCCGGTACGCTCGAAGTCATGAGGCATTGCGTATACAGGGTATCCAGTTTCTCTAGAACAATCTGCCCACCATCCTTCAACAAATCTGCTGTTACCTGATCCTCCACAGCTGCCTTTCCCCTTTGCACAACTCCCAAGGCTTTCTTTACTTCTTCCAGCGTTATCTGTGGGATTTCGAATTCCTCTAGACTATTCCCTCTTCCATTATCGTCGTGGGTGCCACTGGTACTGTATAAAAATCTTACAAGCACGCAATAATACCAAAATGAAATGGAACATCGTAAAATCGTTTCTAAGCAGGACCAGTGCGAGTATAAAAGTTATGTGCAATAATTCAGAATATAATTCCCCCATCCAAATAGCCAACGCTTTTAGCTCCTTTTTTTTTCACAATGACACACCCTCTTCTTGACAAACCCCTCAACTTAATTGTCTCTCTAACCCATTTTTCTCTTCCCCACAACACCAGAAGAAATAAATAAGGTATATATGTCACCTAAAACCCACCAGTGCTGGAACTGATGAAGTTCCGCCTGCTACCATTAAAATGATTGTGCATCCAATGTCTGATCTCTTTTCTTATATTACTAATTTGATATTCAAGCCTGGTGTGTTTCTTAACGAGCTTAAGCATGATAAAGTGATCCCAGTTCTAAAAGAAAGGTGACAGCACACTAACATACATAACTACCACCCTATTTGTATATTACCTTCTTTCGGCAAAATTCTCGAGAAATTATTTGTAATGCGTCTAACCAAATATCTCACTAAATTTAATATTTTCTCTTCATGCCAATTTGGCTTTCGTAATGGATGCTCCATAGATCTGGCACTGCTACATATAAATTACCAATTAAAGAATAATTGACGAGGGTCTATTTGCCGGTTCAGTCTTCATCGATATAGCAAAAGCATTCGACTGCTTGAATAATAGCATCCTTTTTGCTAAGCCTGTGGCTATCGGCGGACGTGATCTTGCTCTCTCACTATGAAAAAGCTACTTACCTAACAGAGTTCAGGGGCCGTAAAACCTAAAACTATTCCAATATGTTTCTATTCCAATCTCCTGATGTCAAATTTGCGTAACCGCCGGCCCAAGCATCGGGCGGTCACCCACAGGGTTGTCTGAACAAACCAATCAAATGCTCCCCTTGTTCATAGGAGGTCACTTTTGTTTGCCTGAGAAACGAACAACATTCCGTGTACTGAGTGGCTTGTCCTGTCTAATTGGCTCACAAGAGGCGAAGAGCATGCGCAAGTGGAGAGGGATTCGATAGGGCCGAGCGACTGCACTGAATATTGATAACCGGAGCAAGAAGGGGGTGCCGGCGTTTGCGATTGGTCCGCTTTCTCTTACTTAGCCTGCAGTGGCGCGTCGGCAATCACGGTGGCATGCAACGCAAGCTTAAGAATGACGCTAAAACAGATCATCAGCAAAAAACAGTTGGCTGAACAAGGTCCTAAACGTGCCGAAAGTTCTCGAAAACATTACATGGCCACGGAAAAATGTTTATTACACGCAAATAAACCCATGCTTTCCGGCAGATGCGAGTAGCCGGTGCCAGAGAGATCGGCGGCAGCCATCTTTTATTCCTTTCGGAATGGGGCAGCCTGCGGCTATTCATCAGAAAATTCAAATTTGTTCGGCATATTAATGCATCTGTAACGCATACGTGTGACATTGACGCGGTAAGTTTTTGCGGTTTTGTGACGCCGCGTGACAGGCAGGTGAAGTGGGTGCAGCCCGAAAACTTTTGACCAATAGCCGAGGAATTATGGCAGAATAGCGTCGGATCTGAAACACCTATTTTTGTTTTGTTCGGTCAAATTATGCATAATCAGTGTGTGCACGTCATATCAGATGGGGAGCTATTGTGGTTTTCGTGACGTCGCGTGACAGACAGGTGAAGTGGGGGTGATCCAAAAAAGTTCTTGACCAATCGTGGTGGGCTGATTGCAGAATTGCAATAGAAAAGTTTGGAATAGTTTTACAATATAGCGCTCCTGGAATACCAAAAGCTATTACGTAACAGAGCTCCTTGTCTTCTTAGCGTCGTCCCTTGATTGACTCTTCCTTATTGTAAAATGGTTTGGTGAGTTCTTAACCACGGGAAAAGGAGCCGCACAAGAGGTAGCACGTCGTAAACAATTGGAATTGATGTTTTACAATGCGTTCTATGTCGCAGTGTGGGATATCGGCCTTAGTAATTAAAGTAATTCTTTCTAATTGCAATGTAATAAATTAAAAGCAACAAAAAATAACACTGGATGCTTCTTCGGGTTCTTCAGACGCCAGCAGCAGACAGCTGATTTTATCCCTGTAGAAGGCTCCGCTTAATCGTTATTTTTTAAAACTTCACGCGTGAGAGTTGGGGCACTCTGCATATATTCTCAAGTTCAACTAAACTGTCCTCGCACCCTCCACTACTTGTATACTTCGAGGAAACAAGGGAGGGCCGGAGTGCGCTAAACAGGAAAGAATAAAGCGGCGCTAACGCTCTTCCCCTTGATTGGAAGGGCTCTGTTGCCGCTCACTCTAGGCTTTGGAAATGATGTGCTTTTCTTCAAGCAGACGTTACAGTCAGAAGTGCGCTGTCTAGGGAAGAAGAAAGTAACGACCGAGCTTTGCCAACACGTGCTATAGATAGCACCTCCTATTTCGTACATGTTGGCGGTGCTCGGCAGCAGCAAGGGTTTATTATTAAATTGTCAAGTACAACATCCCGAAACTTCATAGCTGGTTTTCAGGGGCCCCGTTGTGAAGGAAGCTTTTTTGAAGAAACCAGGAAAGAAAGAATTTATAATAACTCAAAGGGAAGCTCATTAGTTTTCGAAGCGAGATCAGGATGCCTTAGAACACGCACTATTCAAGCGAGATATAAGAAGGAAGAAGAAGCGTGTGCTAGCTGCGGCATAGCTAGGGAAACCACAGACCATGTTTTATGAGAATGTGAAGATATATGGCCAGCGGTCGACTTAGGGACCTCTGGTCTCCTTGAAGCGCTTGGGTTCAGCGAAAGCAGGGGAAAAGTAAACGTGTCCGCAATAGAGAGAGAGAAAATAGTGCAGAGAAAGGCAGGGAGGTTAACCAGAGGTAGTTCCGGTTGGCTACCCTGCGCAGGGGGAAGGGTTAAGGGGGATAAAAAGAGAAACAGAGTGAAAGGGGGAGATAGAAAGGAAGGGAGACAAGCACGAACAAAGAGCGTACACTACAGAGCGGTAGGGGGCGGCATTCTTAGAGTCTGTCATGAAGCCCCGTGGACCGCAAGAACCTTAATAGCGCGAGTAAGGCCTTCAGCGCGGATGTTCTTTAGGAGCATTGGCCTAAAGCTTTTAGTTCTGAAAGTGGATGATTGTCCAACTGGTCCAGTACTTTGCACATCACTTGTCTCTCAGCCCTGTATCGCGGGCAGACACAGATAATGTGTGATTAGTAATAGGCGATTGGAAGATTGGCGGAAGAAAAGTAGGTAACAACAAACAACGGAGGCGTACAAAAACAAAGTTCACGATAGGGGGTCAGCAACTTTGCTTACGGGTATTCATCGTGTATTTTTTTTTCTTTTTTAGCATAGGTAGGCCATTAGGCAATATAGTAAGAAGAGGTTGGTTGTGGAATCCACTGCCTCGTTCCGAAGGGGACACTCATAGGATCCACAATTTATCCTTTTATCTGCTAATGCAATGGCTATTGTTTTTACGATGTTGGCAATGTGTCTTGAAAAGAGGCGGAATAATGCCTACAATAAATTATTTGAAACTGCGATTTTTCATGCGGACGTATTACCATTACGACGTACACATACGATTGAAGTCTACGGTTCAGTATAATTCAGACATATAAGTCACTAAAAAGAGCGGGTCATGTAAAGGAAGCACCAAATATACTCTAAAGAAAAAAAAATGTACCTTGTCACACGTTGCCGATTACAGGATATTGGTTCTTTAGAAAGAGCGTCTGTTACACGTCAAACTTGGTAAGGGGGCGGGGGGGGGGGGGGCAAGTGCTGGGTTGGACGACCTCCCCTCCCACACTGCTCCATTTACACAATACTTAAAACATAATGTTACCTCGATCCCGCCGTTACGTCTTAATGTCTATATACTTCTCTGCACTATGACATATTATAGTTGTCGCTTACAAGACTTATAGATACCTTTCGGTGCAAGTAAATAAAGGTAGGTGAAAGTTTTAGCAAACTCAGCCGAGCCTCAAGCATCACGAGCTTTGTCCGTGGCGAAGTGAAGGCGATGCGACTTGAGTACTCTGAAAGCTTATTCTCTATAATCCAGCCCCCCATTCCCTCGGGATTATTTTAGGCAGTAAACTGTTACGACGTGATTCCTCTTCGCGTGGAATATACGTGAAGAAACAGTGACTGTTACCACGTGGGCTATTTCCACGAACAATAAAAAAAGTACTCGAAGGGCCCTGCAACTAACATTATTACATTTTCAAATGATACGCAAACGAGAAAATACAGAAGGAAGCTGGCACCAGTGTTTAGAGAGTGCCACTGCCCACTTGCGAGCGTCGTCTTCCATTGACTTACGTCTCGTTGATCAGGAACGCGCGTCCTCGGGCCGCTTCACCCGTCACTGCCGTCAAAGTTCCGTTTGTCTTCTGGTCAGTGGGCCACTTGTGTAACAGTGGCAGGCTAAGGGCTTTTCAATTGCTTTGGAAAATCCAGATAGCCCCCCAATTTTGTATACATCGGCGTTCCCGCGCGAAAATTACCTGCCCGTGAAGTACCGTGCTGACTTCCTCTCCGCACAGAACAGCTTTGGGCGCCGCCGACTACTGGCGTCAATACCGGCTCAAGTGGGCGCTCATGTCACTTCGTCACGGAAGGACGTCTATAGCGATTAGGCGGCTCCATTCACGCCCCTGCATAAGGAAAGGCCGTTCCCCCTTCTTTCGCATTCTTTTCGGCACCCGCCACACGTAGTTTGCTGTGGACCACCAGTTCTTAGGGCGAGCCACTGAACGGCGTAACGCATGACGTAAACCTGTTTTGAACCGCGTGGGTCCGGCCGACAAGGACGCATTGGGTGACCTTTGTGACCTTGGTACGCTGCATGTGAAATATTAGATATAGTGCTGGAATTGTCTGTTGCACCCCCTCCTTCACGAAGGGAGCCAAACAAAAGCATACACACACGCCAGTAGCCGCCTCTCTCGAAAGAAGCCCAATCGAAGTAACAGCATCGCACCTCCAGACGAGCTCTCGATGGTAGGCTTACAATTTCAATTCAGCAGTTCATTGAAACATATTTTTCTTCAGTTAAATACTGCGCTACCTGAAGTGCCGATTCCTGATTTGGAAAGGTCTATGTATTTTCTGGGAGGTTTCATGGGGACATTATGAAAATTAACGAACCCAAAAGCTTGAGGACTCCTGAATATTCACGGAGAGAAGCACCAAAATCTTATGTCTAGTATTTTTTAACTCTGTAATGCTCGTGTACAATTTAGCGTTATGGACTTGCCACTGACGTTCACATGAAAGTCAGTGATAGATACCTATGCAAATGAACATTTCCTGCACAAAGTCAATCGATCAAGCTATCATGCGAAGATATGCAGGAAACTGTGAACATAGATAAGATTCCCATTCCTACATGCAAAGGAGCACGTTAATGGTTATATTCTTACTTACCATTCTTACCAGGAAACCGTTGCAAGTACAGTATTTAATGTTGCGAGATATATGATAATTCACCAACTGCAGAATTGCAATATCATACTTGATAGCAATAATATACTGTAAATATAGGGTGCCCCAGCTAACGTTAGCTATGCCTGTAAAAATAAAATATGGAATATACGAGGACGCAACCAATGGTATTCTGTCGGCAGTGAAGTACCGCTCCAGAAGGATTGTTTTCATCATTGCACCGTCGATAATTAATGAGAAGATTTACGAACATTTTAATTACCCGATTGAGAGCTCGAATTTTGAGTAAAAACTAATTGTTGTCTTTTAAAACACCCAATTGAGTTCTTTTCACTGTGCTGTGTCTCGCGTAATTAGTTTTTGGGGTTATAAAGAATTAAACACGCGAAATATCAAAAAAGCCGTATGACCATGCATCCGTGGGTCGAGACATCATCGGGGTCCCAGGCGTTACTTGGAAGAATCAACTCTGCTCAGTGCCTTTGCGCTCCTCCTCAATGCCGCCACGCACTACATTGAATTTGTGTTTCACGCGAAAAACGCAGCTTGCTGTGCGTTGTGACCAACGCCAATACCGATGTCTTGCCACCTTCATGTGGTCGCCGACGCTGGCATTGAGCAGAGTGAATTCTGCCTGGTCATGGGACGGAAATAATCAGAAGAATAAGAATGGGTTGGGATGCGTTTGGCAGGCATTCTCAGGTCATGAACAGCAGGTTGCGATTATCCCTCAGGAGAAAGGTGTATAATAACCCTGTCTTACCAGTACTCACCTACGGGGCAGAAACCTGGAGGCTTACGAACAGGGTTCTACTTAAATTGAGGACGACGCAACGAGCTATGGAAAGAAAAATGATGGGTGTAACGTTAAAGGATAAGAAAAGAGCAGATTGGGTGAGGGAACAAACGCGGGTTAATGACATCTTAGTTGAAATCAAGAGAAAGAAATGGGCACGGGCTGGACATGTAATAAGGAGGGCAGATAACCGATGGTCATGAAAGGTTACGGACTGGATGCCGAGGGAAGGGAAGCGTAGCAGGGGGCGGCAGAAAGTTAGGTGGGTGGATGAGATTAAGAAGTTTGCAGTGATGACATGGCCACAATTAGTATGACCAGGGTTGTTCGAGAAGTATGGGAGAGGCCTTTGCCCTGCAGTGGGCGTAACTATTCTGATGATGATGATGAATTCTGCCTGGGACCGCTGGTGTCCCGGCGCGCGAATACGCAATCACGCGGCTTTTTTCGTAGTTCGCACGTTTTCATTGTGACGAGAAAAAAAATAGTTACTCGAGACATAGCACACTGAAAGCAACTGAATCGGGTGTTTTAAAACACTATTATTTTCTATCAACATTCACGCTTTAAATTAAATATCTAAAAAAATCGTTAATGCATTTCATCTAATTTTCTGTAGTTTCCCTACGACAAAAATCCTCCTTGCCCTGCAGGCCAATTCTGACAGAATGCCTTTGGTTGCTTTCTGGTATATTGTATATCAACACGTGTACTTGCTTATCTTTATCCATACTTACTTGCTTATCCATACTCCTACTCTGCCACGTACGGGAGGATACAGGACGTTCCTGTCGAATACTCAGATGACGACCTCAAGGAGTATTTGAGCGAACAAGGAGTCATATCTGCTAAAAGGCAAGTTTTCTACGTCCCTAACGAAGATGGCGTAGTAACGGAAATCCGAAGACGCTCGGTCATCCTGGAATTCTCTAAGGACGCCCCTTTACCAAACCGAGTGTCACTTGGATTCTGCAGTCATCCCGTGACGGAATACATGGGATCTGCTACTCAATGTTTCAGATGTCAAAGACACGGACATATAGCGAAATATTGTAAAGGCCCCATCCGCTGCAAGATATGCGCTGGTCCACATACGCATAAGGAGTGTACGTCACGTTCCCAGCCTCGGTGTGCCAACTGTGGAGCTGAGCATGCTGCGTCATACGGAGGGTGTCCTAAAAAGAAATCAGCCACTCTTGCACGGACGATGGAGCAAATCCAAGGAAAAGTACGGAAACGACGAGAACCACCACCGAATCCGGATGTGATGTATACATCTACAAACCAAAATCAACACGACACGGTGCAGCGCAGCGACACAGCTTTGAAGAAGTCCTACGCCTCAGTCGTGAAAGAAAACCAGCAAAGGCCTTCAACTGCAACGAATCCATCAAAGCCCTCAAGTGACATAACCTCAACCCTACAACAGCAACAAGTGTCCTCAAGGTCGCAGCAGAAAAACAAGAAGAACCAAGAAAGGTTGTTAGATGGTAGCACTGCAAATGAGATATCAAGTATGCTGATTCCCATGATGTTCGCCGCAATCAAGGCTATTCTCCGCGCCAGCCCATCGTTTAAGAGCATCCCTGAAGTAGAGGCCGTCCTGGCTTTGGAACCGCTAGTGTCGTCTTCTTTCACGGCGCAAAGCCGTGATTCTTCGCAGTAGCAACGATGGCTTCGCCAACAATCGTCTCACAAGCGGTGTCCACCAACAAACACTTCCGCACATGTACTATATTCCAGTGGAACGCTCGCGGATTGCGCTCAAAGTTAGCAGACTTTAAGCATCTTACGCGAGTGTACCGATTCCCTTTTTTAGTTATTTCCGAGTCTCGCGTCGACGAGCACTTTAGGATAAAGGGGTATTATTTTCTTCATTCAAGGCGACAAAATGGAATTAGCCGACTGCTCGTTGGATTTCGCAACGACATACCTGCCTCTGCGATTGACCTAACTCCACATGACAAGAACGAATATATTTGCGCAACCACAGTGATTGCATCCAAAGTGTTTACCCTGATCGGCGTCTACTTGGAACCAGGATCACCTTTCGACGTGACCAGATTGGAAAACTTGTTGACAAACACTCAGTCTCCACATATTATTTGTGGCGATTTCAACGCACATAACGAGATCTGGGGCAGTTCACATACATGTGCTCGGGGTGCCAAGCTGGCGAAGCTTTTTGCAAAATACAATATAGAGCCCTTGAACGATGGCAGCATAACATACCTGAAAAATCCGACGACTGTTAGCTGCATTGACGTCACATTCGTATCAAGTCAAGTGGCCCCTATGTTCGGATGGTGTACAGATTTCGAGACTCGAGGTAGTGATCACTACCCGATCCTAATCTCTGCCCTTCATTTTCGGACGTCGCCCAGAAAAGTGAAACTGAAGTCGGTAGACTGGGAAGCTTACACAGCAGCCGTAGACAAAGGAATCACAGCCTCGACTACGAATACAGAAATAATACCGACAATAGCTCATTGCCTCAAACAAAGTACCCGCTCTGCCACTAAGCATTGTAATGTACCAACAAACGACGAGGAATTTGAAAGGTTATGTGCAATTCGAAGGCGTGCCGAAAGGAAGGCTCTACGTACTAAGAATATCGAAGACCTCAGAACTTGTCGACGGGCACAAAGTCATATACGACGTTACCTCACCAAACTGGACCTAAAAAGGTGGAGGGACTTTTGTGGGACACTGGACATACGACAACCGCTGAGCAAAATCTGGAGAGTCGTCAGAGGCATTCGCAAAGAACCGCAACAGCTTTATCCTTTTATCGCCCTCTCATTACATGAGCGCGCATCCCTGAAAGAGGTGGCAGAGCAGTACTGCAGGCTCCTTTCCAACGGGGCACAACCTTTGCGGCAAATTGCAAGTCGTCAGCCTAGTCCACCTCGAGCTACTCTTCCTGACTTAGAATTACCATTCACCATCGAAGAGCTCACGGCAGCAATCAGCGACGTAAACAAGCGATCATCACCTGGCCATGACGGCGTGAGTTATGAAGCGCTCGCATATCTATGTCACACATCTCGCCTACGCCTTCTGGAGTACTACAACGCCTCATGGATAACTGGGGAGGTTCCTACGGAATGGAAGCTTGCGAAAGTCATTCCTATATTGAAACCATCGAAGCAGCCAACAAATTACGCCTCCTTCAGACCCATATCTCTGCTTAGCTGCGTAGGGAAGCTATTCGAAAAAATGATCTACAAACGACTAAATTGGTTCCTGGAAACTGCAAAAGTTTACCCGGAGGAAATGAATGGCTTCCGGCAAAATAGATCCGCAATTGATAATGTCATTGCCTTGGTCTCATCAATTGAAGAGGAATTGGTCTCTGGCAACATACCTACTGCATTATTTTTAGACATTAAGGCAGCATATGATTCAGTCTATCATACAGCAATGCTTGACGCTTTGGAAACCCTTGGTCTTGGAGGGCGGCTCTACGCATGGATTGCAGACTATCTTCAAGGACGCCAACTTTTTATGTGTACCCCGGATGGCCCCACGGCGCTTTATGCCGTCGAGAAGGGAGTGCCACAAGGAGCTGTGTTAAGCCCGGTATTATTTAATTTAGTCCTCATCCATCTGAAAAGAAACCTGCCCCCTGGCGTCAAAATCACACTGTATGCGGACGACATCTGCATTTGGAGTGCGGCGCGTTCCCGCAGTACCACCCAACAACGCCTCCAGAGAGCGCTAGCAAATATATCGGCCTACCTAAATCCAAGGGGTCTGAAATTGTCCCCCGACAAAAGCGTTGCCATGGCTTTCACGCGGAGGTGTATGGAAAAATACCCACTAGTGTTGGGTGGTCGCGCCCTTCCATACGTCAAGACGCAAAGGTTTCTTGGAGTGACGATCGACAGGAACCTCACATGGTCGCCCCAAGTGAAAAAACTGAGTGAGAAGATTTCCTCGGCGTCCCACGTATTCCGATTTCTAGCCGGATCACAGTGGGGCAGTACCTGTCGATCAATGGTGCTCCTCCATAAGGCCTACGTCGATGGAGCACTCCGATATTACCTCCCGATCCTGCACAAAATATCTCCCACAAGCAAGAGAAAACTTGAGGCAGCACGAAACAACTGCCTTCGCGTATGTCTTGGCCTTCCGAAGGGGTCGTCCCGCCCAGGGACTGTAGCAGAAGCTGGATGCCTGCCTCTGGAAGTGCTATGTTCGCAGGAGACACTTCGGATACACCTCCGCCACGTCATTCATACGAAGACTCACTTTTTAAAGGATATTTCCAGAACCCGTGCTACATCTAGCTTTGGGCAGGCCGTCGGAAGCATATCTATTTCGATTCCTGCTCAGGCGTCACAAATTATGCCGCGAAACATTTCACCATGGACACTGTCCCCACTGGAAATCGTGCCATACATACCTGGAATCAGTGCGAAAAAGAAAATGCCTCAAGCAGCGACTTATCAGATAGCTTTAGAATATATGCACAAAGAATACGCAGCCGCAACGCACATTTTCACAGATGGCTCTACAACTCCACATCGTTCATCATGCGGACTTTTTGTTCCCTCTACAGGACAACGATTCTCGTTTCGTCTTGAGCGAGCGACATCATCTACTTCAGCGGAGCTCTATGGCATTAAGGAGGCCCTTGTGTATATACTTCGACAGCAGCCGCCAAAGACATGGGCGATATTCACAGACTCAAAAGCAGCCCTACAAAGTATGTGGAACAGACACAAGCGTTGCAATAATCAACCAGCAGCATTTGACATTACTTATCTTCACCACAGGGCTAAGATTGCAGGGCATTGCATAAAGTTCCAGTGGATACCTGGCCATGCCGGCATTTCGGGAAATGAAAGAGCGAACGAAGCTGCCAGAAATGGACTCCAATACCGCAAATTCAGAAGAGCATACTTTACAAAAGCCGACGCTTCAACCATGGCAAAAAAATATGCCTATCAAGAGAAAAACCGCATCTTGAATCTGCCGCTTCACC
This sequence comes from Dermacentor albipictus, assembly GCF_038994185.2. NCBI lineage: Eukaryota > Metazoa > Arthropoda > Arachnida > Ixodida > Ixodidae > Dermacentor > Dermacentor albipictus. The sequence goes on from NC_091825.1 coordinate 90,761,378, forward strand.
AAGATAACTTCCTACGTTACATTGATCCAGAAATGAGACCGAAAATTCCACGACCACTTCCTCGACACTTAGAGACATTGTACCATCGTCTTCGACTGAACGTGGCATATACGAACAATTATCTGTACCGCATAGGACTTACCACTAACCCATACTGTGATAACTGTCGCAACTTAGAGACAATTGAGCACATATTACTAGAATGCCCCGCGTACCGCGACGAGAGACAATTTTTTGAGCACCAAATGGACATGATTCGCCACGAACCGTTAACATTACCCAGCATCTTAGGTCCAATGCCCGGCCCATCAAAACAGCGACGGGTTTTGGATTTACTGTTCAAATACCTGACAGAAATTGGTCAAATAGGAAAACTTTAAAAATTGCATCCTTCCCATACAAAAGCCTAAGTTAACCCGCCATGTCACGTGTAAAAATTAGTATCAGGTCCACTCGGACATTTCATATTTATTTTTATCCTTTTTTTTCTCCCACTCTTTTCTGGAATCTTTTAATCCCATTCCCCATCCCTATACAGAGTAGCATGTCAGCGGTTATATACGCGCCGGCAAAATTCTCTGTTCTTCTAATAAAGAGCCCTCTCTCTCTCTCTGCTTATCTTTGTCGGGCAACCAGGTTTCACTGCCTAACAAACGTAATAACACAGCGTAGGATGCATCTGCATATATCGGAAGTTTCTGGAATGTTATCGATGGTTCCATCCAATGTCTGTCACTGAACCTTGTGTAATCAGATTGCATGTATGCGCGACGCGAATAGTGTAGAACTTCGTGGAAGATACGCGGGTCCCAGGGATTACTCTGGAACATTCGACGACTGATGTATAAAACCCGACGCGCTTGACCCGCTGACGAGATTTTCGACGATCGACGAGTGTCTTCGCCGCTATCGTTGTGCGTTAAGTGTAGCCTGTTTTTATGGGCACAGGTTCGCCCAATAAAAGTTAGTTTTGTCTTTCGCAGTATTGCTACTTCGTTCTTTACCGTCACTATCACGTGACATTATATTAATTTTAAGAGTTTGGCTAATGTTAGCTGGGACATCCTGTATAAAACGCACTCTGTGAATCGTGATCAATCGTGACGATACGGTGGTATTTTTGTATTTGACCCAAACAAATCAATCGCCTACATAACCTTCATAGTTTGTACATTATGTTCTTAAGTTAGCATGCGCTACAAATTGGCTTTTAAAGGGAGGTTATGCTTTTATGCAATTTCATAAGAAAGATTCCTTAAAGTACTATACAAATTGAAGCTTACAATCAATGATCAACTACATTATCGATTGCCTACTCAGCCAAAAACAGTGGAATAAATTACGCACGATTATATTGAACACGTACCATTATAGTGCCTACGGTGCACTCAACTATAGCATCAGGCATCGTTCTGTCGTTCTTTAGGAACGGCGAAAAACAGAAATCAGACGAAAAAGTTAAAGCGATTTTATTCGTCCATTGCCGAATCACGCGTGCAACCAGGCCGATTGTTGCAGGCGAAGCCTTGGGCGCTATAACGTAAAACTATTCCAAACTTTTCTATTGCAATTCTGTTATCAGCATAGTGCGATTTGTCAAGAACTTTTTCGTACCACCCCCGCTTCACTTGTCTGTAACGCGGCGTCACGAAAACCGCGATAGCTACGCATCTGATATGGCGCGTACACACTGATTATGCATAAATTGACCGAACAAAACAAAAATAGGTGTTTCTGATTCGATGCCGTTATGCCATTAGCCCTCGGCTATTGGTCAAAAGTTTTCGCGCTGCACCCACTTTACCTGCCTGTCACGCCACGTCACGAAAACGCAAACACTTACCGCGTCAATGTAACGCGTATGCGTCAAAGATGCATTAATATGCCGAACAAAACTGAATTTTCTTCTCAATAGCCGCAGGCTGCCCCGCTCCGAAAGGAATAAAAGATGGCTGTCGCCGGTCGCTGCGGCATTGGCTACTCGCTCCTGCTGGAGAGCATGGGTTTATTTGAGCGTAATAAACATTTTTGCGCGCCAGTGTAACGTTTTCGAGAACTTTCGGCACATTTACGAACTCGTTCTGCCAACTGTTTTTTGCTGAGGATTCGGTTTGGCGTCATTCTTAAGCTTCCGTTGCATGCCGCCGCGATTTTCGACCAGCCCTAAGCTAAGTAAGGGAAAACGGACCAATCGTAGACGCCGGCACAGCCTTCTTCATCCGGTTATCAATTTTCAAAGCAGTGGCTCGGCCTTATCGAATCCCTCTCTACTTGAGCGTTCTTCTCGCCTCTCCAATTAGCTGCTTGTACCAACAACACCTAGATAACACAATGCCTTTTCACTCCGATACCTGACGTCATGCTAATGGCCTGACTGCCATAGAATGTAATGGGGCTGCTCCCGAGTAGGCAACAGGGATTTTGACTTCACCGCTTTCGTCCCGCCAGCCTTGGAAATGAAAATTCTGGGCCAGTAGCATGACCTAGTGAACAGGCCTTGTGCTATCTAGGTGATATTGCTTCTACCCTGTTTTATTTATTGCGATTACGTTTGCCTCTAGCCTATCGTCTGGAAGTTGATTTCGAACGATTGATGCAGTAAACATTATTTCTCAAGTACTGGGCTACCTCTATGTCATATCTGTGTTAGGTATTTCGTCTGGGACCACAGACATCTTTTTTTTTTCATTCATGTCTAAGCTAAGAGACAGAATTTCTTCGTACGTTACTGCGATGTCAGGCATTAGTGTGCAATGGTACTGTTATCGTGGAAGGGGCAATGAACCGACTTGATCTGAACCAGTAAAAGCTGGCTGAAAACATGAATCAAAACATGACGTTGTCGTCGTGAGGTCACTCACAAGCGCATCGTTTGAAAATATGCACTGTAAGATTTGCTATCATGTAGCGATAAGTAGCGCCAAAAACGTTGCGAGGATGATTTCATGAAGTCTGTGAGGGTTTCAGCACGATATCTATATTTGGCTTCTGTTATCGTGTTTGGTAGTAACGCTGACATACTTGATATTTTGTGACGATGCCTTTTCGTTTTCTGTCGTTCGCGATATTAAATACTACGTGCCCAGGCTATCGAAGCAGTCAGTGTTTTTGTTTTAGATGATGTAGATCGTAAACATTTAACTCTCCCTGCACATGTCACGACCTTCTTTCTTCTAAAGCGAATAAAATGTCCAGCTATTTTAAAGACATGCCCGACATGTTGCTACAAAACATTTGAACTCACCTTCGCTGTCCGTGCCGCATGTTGCAACATCCACACTGACAACTGTTTCACGCTGTCAGAGTAAAAACAACGGCCTCAACAATATTCTAGAAGACGGGGAACCAAGGAGCCCAATTTTCCCTAATCACAACCATATAAAGCTAGCATTTAACGGAAATAAGGGAAAATCACAGGGAAAGTTATGTATTGTATTATTTGAAATCTAGAAATGCTGAAGTAATGAGAAATGAAAGTTGAAAAACAAACAGTAGTCGCTTAAAGGGGAGTTAAGCAATGCCGACATCGTCAACTCAAGAAATATTAACGGTCTTTTCTATTATGAAAAAGCGACGGCTCTATTTATTTACCAAGATGTAACTTATGTGCATTCCGCAATCGCTCCTAGGTCTGGTGCTTTCTCAGAAGCAATGAAAATGTCGGAACATGTTCTAATCGCTCAGAGTCCATACGTTTCCGAGTGGTAGTAATTTATCATGTGAAGCGTCATTATTCTCATCTTGCCAGCTACGTTTAAGTGGCAATAAACCAATATCGAACATAACAAGGGCACCAAATACGTTTACGTGAGGTCCATTCAATTTCCAAACTCATGTTAAAAAGAAACTGCAGACTTCTGCGATCTTGAAGCAACGCATGCAAATTTCCGGCGAAGCTATAGATTGGTTTGTTGAGCGAAATTTTGTTAGGCATTTGAGATTACTGAAATTCGACAGCTTAGCAAACGACTCGCCTATTCGGAAACTTCTTCAAACAAAGCTTACGAGTGCTTTTCGATGTGTTTTTCTACAAGGGCTCTAATGTTCCACACACGTTTAAGTTGGCGAGCTTAGCGGCCCTAATTTTCACTCCATTATCAGTAAATTATACCTTGGCGGCTGTCGCAGCTCTCCCAGGGGAGCTGGCTAAATTCTGCACCATTCGTAAAGCACGTTTATAACGCTCGTGAGTGTTTGCATACGTAATTTATTCCTAATGCCGTAACTAATTAAATAAACTTCATTGTCTGTCTGTCTGCCGTAACTAATTCACACGCTTTTTACGTAACCTGCGTGTTACCCATCAACTGCCCCTAATTTAAGGAAAATATGTCGCGTGTTGTTCACCAAGAACACTGGGTAAACCTACTGCAAACCTCGCATACCGGGTGAAGATAGGAAAAATAACCAGAGTAGAGTGATTATTTGTAGCATTCATAATTAACCTAGAAATTGTAAAATTTCGCCAATTTTTTATTTCCGCCCCTCCTCCCTTCTCGCCGGAAGTAAGCGTGTTGTGACGGTGAATTTTCTTCGGACACTGGGAAACACTGCGCAAGATTAGCGTATAAAACTTTCAAGCATATGCTAAGGGCCTTTCTTTCTTTAGATACATTTGATTCACTCACATTTAACTTCGTGATGCAGATTTGATATACTATTTAACTTCCCGTCACCCTAAATGTTTATTAAATTTGATTTTGATGACATTTGTTGTTCTCCTAGGGCTTCCAGGCAAAATTTTGCCCGGTTTGTAATACACCTACACTGTTCCGGAGCACTTGCACAAGTCATTTATTGGAAGCGCCACAATAAATTCGAACTAAAATTATTGAATTCAACGATCCATAATGGCACATCTAGGCTCGTAAGTTAGGTCTGCTCCGGCAAAAAAAAAAAAAGAACGCTCGTGACGTAGTAGAACGGCAAAAGCCAGGCCTCACAACTAGCAGTGCCACATATTGCTAGAAAGTAGATAACAAAGAAAAAAAGATCAAGACCAGTTTAAAATATCATCACTTAGTTGGCTTGAGGCGTGTGCTATAGTCACAGTTTCATCTTTTCTTCGTGTTTCATTTCTAGTTGCTTAGTAGTTTCATTTATTTTATTGTATTGTGTTTGCCGAGTGTGTTCATTTTCTTTCAGTGGCCACGTGAAAATTTCCTTGTTTGTTTTTCGAGTTTTTTGTTTGTCCGGCCCATCGAAGTTGACGAGCTTGGGAAGAGATTCTTTGGTTCCTGGAATAAAAAAAAAAACAAGACGTCTTTAGTGGAAGTCACATAAACGGGTGTCTCTATTTTGTGTTTTTTTCAGACTACGTAATTTTAAAAATAACCTCTGGCTGATAGCTCAATCGTATTTTAACCAGATTACTCGAAGAAGCGGTAATTGCCTGCTAGCGAAATCTTTGATTGCAGGTTGAAAGAAATTCTGATAATCATCCTAGTTTAGAGATGCTCATTCTCGAAGTGTGTGCCGAAATACACTAAGGTTCCAGGTATATTTTCAGTCTAATGTATAAAGCAAGGCTTTGCTAAATAACTAAGCGGTACAACGGCGAATTAGTGTTGCATGTTTGACAAAGCATACCATGACAAAGAAGTCATACTAAGAATACATCCCGTGCTTTCGTTCCAAGAATTTGTTCTTACAAACTCACTAACTACAATTCGCAAATTGCGTTGTGTGCGTAAAGCGGTTAGCTCAAGATTATGTTGTGAAATTTTGTTTATATTTGAACAAGCATTTTGGTTTGTTGTGCAAGTATGTGTTCCCCTATCTGAAAGATCCATTTCAAAGAACTGTGCTTAGAAATTCTGTTCAGTTTAAGAAAATGCACGTGGCATTTGCGGTCAATCATCTTGAAAAATACAGTCTATACCAACGAGGTTACTTTCTCAAAAGTCCTTATAGTAGACTGTGCCGGGGAGCTTCAGCGACAAGGGGCTAAGGTAGTATGAATAACCGCATTTCTATATATCTATACTATGCCAGTGTTGGGCTTGTTAAACTAGAACCACATATCAATATAGAAACATTTAGCATCGAAGATTCGTACATGGTGTGAAGAAGGAGGCGTGTTTTTGACACTTCAACTCATCGAAGACGTAAGGTTCAAAATAAAAAACTGAAACACACAGTTATCAGCAGAACTCCTATAAACTAAACAGTAGAAGGAGATACACCTGTGTTTAAAGGTGTGCGGCTGCTACCGCGTCAACGCCGGGATGAATATTGCGGCGCGCAGGACTATAGCTAGGCTTATCTTTTATACTGCCTCATAAAGCGTGTGTATTGTTGCGGGCTCCTAAATTAACCTACTGCAGCGCACTTTGTGTGAACTGGAAACCGCCATCACATTGCAGCGAAGACTCTCCGTGGCACAAGTCCCGCAAAAGAATTTACCATGCTTACAAAGTAGGACTTATCCTGAAATGCAATCGCCGACTGGCGCGGGGTATAAAACAAACAAAGAAGCAAACAAACAATCAAACAAACAATCAAACAAAGATACAAACGAACAGCACATCTGCGCACCACACTTTTTGCACGCGGTAAAGAACCCCAAGTGGGTGAAACTAATCCGGGTCTTTCAACTACAGCGTCTTTAATTTGGCTACGGGTGCTGCCGTACCCGTCGCGGTAGCGCCGAATTATATGGCGTTGCACTGTTGATTTCAAGGTCGCGGGCTCGATCACGGCTGCGGCGCCGGCTTTTCGACGGGGTCGAAATGTAAGAAAAAGAAACGCTCGAGTACTTAGATTTAGGTGGCTTTTAAACAACCCGTGGGGGTCAAAGTTATTCCGGAGTCCACCACTACTGCGTACTTCATAATTGGAACGTGGTTTCGGCACCTGAAAACTCAGCGATTTAGGCTCGGTTGCCTCGGGGCATGACTAAGTCGAATACGTGCATTGGCTAAATGTTTTTTCAGTTCACTTTCAGGCAGAGGCTCTAATGAGCGTGAGGGGAGGAGCAGACGGCGCCGCACTGGTCTCTGCACCTTAGACCCCTGTCACACGGGCACCCGCGAACTCCGTTGAGCATGAAACCCTAACGGAGATTGATGGCAATGGAGTTGCGGCCGTGCTACACGGCACAGTGCGAGCTTTTGACGGGCGCCGCACGGGGTAGAAACGGCGCTGCTGCGCTTACTTCCGCGTGGAACTGTTCACGTATACGGTCGTCGTTAAAGTAAGCTATGTGTATTTTTTTTAACGCAGTACGTAATGACATAAAATCACAGCGAGAAACTTTGCGGCACGTTACCGCAAGACTTTTGTTTTCCAAGCATAGCGAAGTTGCAAGCGATGCTGGCCACACTGCGCGTTTGCTTTCGTGCGTGGGCGGCGCGGGTCACGTTGTTTGGCCTGTGGGCTTCGAGTTGTGATGCCGCTGTGTAATCGTGCGTGTCTGTGTGTTCGCGACGGTAATGCGCCAGGATCGCTCATGATGCGTGTCACCCGGAGAAATTACCCGTGTGGCTAGAACGACACCACGTGCGGCTCGCATGCATATAAAAACAAACGAAATGGCGGACCGACGTTTCCCGATGCGGCGTGGCGAAGTATTGGCGTAGAGGGTACAGTCACTGATGCCCTTAAAAACAAATTAAACTTCCAATATGTGGCATATATCTCAAGGCAAAAAAAAATAATAGTGCTAAAACTTATAAATTAACCAGTTACGACGATTTTACTAGCGTGGTTTCTCTGCGGAACTGTAGCTACCTGGGAACGAGAGTACTCCATCCAACCGTAATGGTCATTGCAGAACTCCCTTCGCCCAAAATCTCCATTTAACTTCCTTGGCGCAAGGGAGACCGTGTGACAGGGAGCGCAACTCCATTGGCTTAAAGAGGAAGGAGTTCAATGGAGTTCGCGGGTGCCCGTGTGACAGGGGTATTACTCTATGCATGGCACAACCGACCTTCTGTTCAAGTCGAAGCTCCATGCAACTTTCCACAAAGCGGCTGCAATGTTAAAGAAACGAGAACAGCATCTTGGCTAAAACTTGAGATGAGAAATATTAAAAGTGCCCTGTCATACATGAACTTCATGTCAGAGCCACCATATTCTACACCAAATCAAACAACCTATGCAACAACAACCTATGCAATCAACAACCTATGCAATCAGTAACGTACCGTCTATAAGAAACCAAACCGGGTAGCTCCTTTGTGAGAACTTGACTACACCAAAGTGCCATTTCCGCATTTCTGTGGAACATTTTTCTTGCAGATCTGTGCTTTGGTGATAATACGCATAGGAAAAAAAAGGCTACCTGAAATAAATTAGGAGGAGTCGATTCTTCTTTTTATTGGACAATCTCCTGTTTAAAATCAAGGAATACTAAATGGATGACGATAGTCGCGAGCATGATCAGCAGTCGTCGAATTTACAAGACGTGGATTTAACCACATAAACAAAGCACTGTGTTGTTGGGTTTATATGGTCATAGTATAATAACGAAATCGAGCCCCACAGTTCCCCTTCTTCTCTCGTGGAGTTAGTTCTTCAGGTAACACGTCCTGTATGGCGTGGAATGGAGGTAGAACATGAAGCTTCTAATCTGAAAGTCGTATGTTCGAATCCTCCTCCAGTCCATTACATGTCGAGGCTTGTAGTGGCACCTTTCACCGGCAAAAGAAAATGCGGAGAACCAGTGGGGCTATACTAGACCACCTCCCACCAATTAGTAAGGCCCACTAAGCTTCAGTAAAGTCACTCCCTCACCAGAACAGCAATTGGCCGCGTTCGTGTGGTATTCGACCACTACCTTCCCCATGATTTTTCCAATAACCTCATGGCCTTCAGTTCACAGCGGCTGAGGAGTACCTGGCCAAGGCGGCGGCCAAGCATGAGACGCGGCAGATGGTGCTGAGAATCTCTGGATCCGGACAGGTCGGCACTGAAAACTGAACATGGCAGAGTTTAACACATGAACCCTCTCGAGTCAGAGTAGCTTAGCAGGGTTTTTTGATGAATTATCAGAGTGCCTGTGATATTATAGGCCTTAGTGAGGTTAGAACTGCTGAAACTTATACAGTGCTGACTAATGACCAGGTCCTCTGCTACACAGATCTTCCAGATGAGAGAGAATAGGGGGTAGCATATCTAATTCATGAGGACATAGTGGGCAACATCGATGAATTCTACAGCACTAATGTGAGGGTATCAAGCGTGGCAATAAAGCTGAATAGGAGTTATATGATAACTTTAGTACGAGCCTATGCTTCAACCTCCAGTCATGATGATGAAGAAATAGAACAGATTTATGAAGATGTCAAATTAGCAATGAGAAAGGTGCAAACTAAGTATACTGTAGTCGTGGGTGATTTCAATTCCAAAGTGGGGGAAAAGCACGCTGGGGGAACAAGCAATCGGCAACTACGACACCTATCTTAGGAAAAGCAGAGGTAGAGATGCTGGTAGAAATTTGCAGAAAGAACTAGACTCCGAATAATGAATACCTTCTTCAATAAGCGCACTATTAGGAAGTGGGCCAGGGAAAGCGCTAATGGAGAAACAAGAAATGAAATAAATTTCCTACGGTGTTATACTCTTTGCGCGTGTAAACGCGTGGAATAGCTTTTCTGTATATCGAATGAAGCGCTCTGTTTCCTAAACAGCGTGGCGTCACAGGCCGTGAGCAATGCGTATTGCGAGACTTGTGCAAAGAGCTGGTGGGCAAAACATTTGCTTCGCGCTACGGCTACCGTGGAATCAGCTCCGATGGATCTCTCCAAGCACACGAGTTCGGTGCTAGAAGCTGGCCCCTGCGGTACGCCAAGAATCTCTTCGCCTTCGTCGGGCAGTGCCCTGATCCTTTCCTCACAGACAGCCCAAAAAACAATCCGAACTGTTGGCCGAACATGTCATTCGGCGACATATATGGTGGCTTCGTCAATGCGCCTGCACCATAGCATACGGGAGAAATGAAATCCTACCGCTACCTTAATACGTACGCCCTCGACATGAAGGCACATGCGCGGAATTTGGTTGACTCACTGAGATTGAGGGTGCAGACGATTGACATCTGCAATAACCATCAAGAAGCTCTATCACGGTTGAATGAATCCGGACTGAGCGAAATTGCGATGTGAAATGTCCGAGTAGCAGCATTATATTCGGATCTGGATTGGGAAGTGCCCGTATGACGGGGGTATCAACCGATGCGGTAGGTGGCTTGGCTGCTTGTTCGCTACAGTAGCAAACAACTGTTCTCGTCATTCAAACTAATCTAATACAATATGTATACAGGAGAGCTCCTTATGCTTCATGTGCCGTTTCATCACGTAAACATGAACGTGAACACTTAATTGGGCGGTTGCTTCCCATGTTTGCACTCTAAACTGAGGTAATCCAGCCATGAAAGCAGCACCACACTGCCGAAGTAGCAGCCGCTTAGTTTGTGTTTTCGAGAAAAGCGCAAGTGAAGTCCAAAGACTCTGTCGGCGCCCGGTGGCTACCATTTGTCGCGGCGCAATACTGGCACCCACGTTTGTCACCGCTTCTCGTCTTTTGAAAAAAGAAAGAAAGTCAATCCTACTGCATTTCTTCATTCGGTTTACACATCCTAACGCGCAGCTAACTTAAATGGTGAACCGGCTCGGCGGACGAGCACAATATCCCCAAAAAGTGAAAGAACACCCGCAGTGCACGAAGCTGTCAGCGCATGTTGACATGCCTGCGGCAAGCTTTTTGCCCACCAAATACTTCAGCATGTACCGGAAGGTCGCGTGACTGATTCATTGACACGTAAGCCGCAATATGTCTACTGGTGTTCATAGAGTTGCCTACAATAATTACTGGAGGAATCGGTCAGGCTAGTAGCTATGAAAGCTGCAAGTAAGGTACGTCGGCCAGCATGGTAATGATGGTTAGCATATGTATTTGCCTAGACTTCATCCTTCTCGCTTTAAACGGCTTCGCGACTTTGCGAACTCATAATTTGTAACAAAGTACTGCGTTATAAGTAATTAAACAAACTGTAATAGAACAATTCGACAGCAGAATTCTAGCGCAGGATGTCTGACACAGAAACCCTGTATTGAAACCGTTACACCATGGTTGCATGAAGAAGCGGCACTACGGCAATTGGAAGTGATTATGCGTGTTAGCAGACCCTTATTGCCTTCTGCATTTAACCAATAACTACAGAGTGCGTTGAAATTCAGGCCTATGAAGGCAGAATGAAATAGTAATGAACGAACCCACAAGAACGCCTCAAGTCGCAAGCTAGCGAAGATAAATATCCATGCACGAACCATCATTCGCATGGTGGCGGAACGATCCTATCGCCATAGTTCCTTCTAGAAACTCGTCTTGCTTCGTGTGATAACATGGTGACAGAATTTGGGGGTGGATAGAAAGCAGAATAACCTAAGAATGGCTACTCAATAGCCAAAAGAGTGGCTGGAACTTCGAGCAGAGACGGCAGTTTTGATTCTTGCATTGTGTGCTATATGCATTCATTCTATGCAGCTCATTTTTCCTTACCGTGTTTAGTTAATGGGAAGCGAACGATATTTATACGCAGTAGGGGTGCTTTGTGCTGAATACTGATTCACTTTATGTCTGGAGGCAGATACGCACCACTGAGTTCATCACTTCGCTAGACGACCTAACGACCTCCGCTCGAAGAATGCGTTGACCAGATTGATTAAAGCCTTTCTAATCAATGCAGCGCTTCAGGTCACCAGAAAGGCAGAGGATATGGGGCTGGAAGCAATATTGGCTTTGCAATTAAGGATCGATAACTCCGAAGCAAGGACCTTGTGCAACAGAGTATTACGACATTTCATCCTTTGCAGGCTATCAGAATGTGCCCCAATAACTTGGCAGAATGTGTACAAAAGAAAGCCTAATGAGAAAGCATCGCCAATAAAGCGACCATAGCGTCTCATTTGATTGAAATTTCAAACGCAGACGCCACTTGTTTCTGTGCTTTCTACAGTAGCTTGTCTGATTTATATTGGATTTTGTTTATTGGATTTTGTTTTTCCCCCTAAAAGAACACTGCAGCAGCTCAGAGTCTCATACACGTAATTGGAAACATGCCCGGATTGTCGCATGATATTGCAATAAAGAAGATTCGCCACTGCCCACCTATATTACAAGGCCCTGCCATATTCATACACTTGCAAGAACTATTTGCTATACAGCCGCCAAGATTTTGAATCAAGGATTTTGGGCAGCCGAGATCATAAACCGACGACGAACAAGAGCACATTGCGCTGACCAAAAGGCTGGTTACGTTTAAGCGGACCGCACGCTACGTTGCTGTTCGATCGCTACCGACTGTACCTTATAAATAAATATGGCCCCACTAGAATGCACGCAGCGACTTAACTATTTGTGACTATCCGCACGCTAATCTACCTTCCAACTAACCGATCTGTACCCAGAACTGAAGTTAGAGTGGAGATAAAGCCATTTCGCAGTAGTCTCGGCATTGTTTGGGCTGAAATTTCACACGGCGTCGCATTCCTTCGCAGAAAAGTGGCCAGTGAATCACAGGAAAATGTATACTAATGATCTATTTTGATCTTCATGCTTGGTGCATTTTTTAAAAATTTATGTTTAAAATTTTACATTTACTGGGTCGCCATACTGTTTAAGTTGAGTAGGTTGTTCTGTGTAACGTATATTTTATAGCTTCCTGTAATTTTTTAGATATCTCGAAGCTATAGATGTTGCCTATATCATATTCTTATCCTATCATGAAGAGCTTCTGTTATTTTGTATATTCAACAGCAGAAGCTTCTCTTTCTTTCAATGGTGACTGACAAAATCAGTCAATGCACAATAGTGTCTTCCTCAGTAGGAAATCGACCCCAAGGAATCAACCCCATTAGCATGCATGTTTCCTTGAAATGGTTCAGTGGCTTTACTTGGCGAAACAGTCTTCACGGCTGCGTTCAACTAGTCAAAAGTTAAAACAATATTCGGTGCTATATACTGGTGCGGGTATTCTGCTTCAATAGTATGGCTCAGCAATTGAGGTCTTTTTTTTTATTGAGGTAAAAAAAATTACCGACGATTACGTTACTTCCTAATGCGAAATTTGAGCGCAGCAAATAAGCTGTTTCACCTTTTCGATAGATTGAGGCAAAGAAATCGAGCAACACATGTATGCGCTATCACAGAATTTTTTTTTATTTTTCACACGTATTCCTTTAACAAAGACTCCAATAACAGTTCTTGACAGTCATGAAGGAAGCTTTGTGGTCGGAGAAATATACTGATATATGTTCGACTTGGTACACCAATGCTTGATTCTCAAAGACGAGATCTATACAAGTGCCTCGCGAGGTTGTCACAGCCGTGGGACGCGTTACGAGCGAGAGGAACGGGATGTTCTCCCGCATAAGTGTTAGGAAATTGCTGTTTGTCTTTATGTCAACATTAAAGTCCCCCACTACTAACATCGGTGTGGATCGATGGACGGTTAATGCGAGCTGCAGGAGGTGCACGACGTCTTTCGTGAGTGCGGTAGGGGCGAAGTAGGCAGCTACTACCAGCAAGCCGTTGGGCAACTTTGCGGCGCACAGTTCGCCAACTTCAAAGTTCGAGCCGGCGCTTTGACAACCGGAAACTCGCAGGAAGAGGTGGGAAGGGGGCGGCGTGTACACCCAGCGGCAAACGATGGGGGCAGAAGCGCGTGCAGCAAGCGGACAACACGATAAAGGGAGGAGGGAAGAGATAGCAGCGACTGACTGATGCCGCTGACGCCGATAGTGAGTCAACCCCAGCTGCGGAGTTGGTTTCAGGGACAACGCCGCCGATGCCGACACAAACAATATGATACCCTCGCTTCCGCAGCGCTAAGAACCAGGGGGGGGGGGGGGGGGGGGACCCTTTCCTCCTCTTTCTGCATGGCGGCGACGGCGTTCTATGCAGTCACGTTATCTTCACTCTCTAGCGGCGTCAGCGGCATCCAGCGGTATCAGTCGGTCGCTGCTAGCGCTGGGGGGATGAAAGGGGGGCGGAGCTGGTTACGAGGCCGACGACGACGACGACGACGACGACGACGACGCGAAACCCAGGAACGGACGCCAAAGAGCTGCGCTCTAAAATAAACAGATCAATTGTCACCGCTTGCTGGCGACGGCTACCCCTTTTCCTTTGATTGGTAATGTGTGATGAAAAACTAAACTATATATAAATTCTAGCATTAAGAAATGATTGAATATGTAACAAGAAATGAATTAAACGAGGTGTTTAACACACTACGAATGAAAGGCTCTTTCGAGAAGTTCTGAAAGGCCGTGTATGTCCGTGTACACATGTTTTAAATGCGGCAATAAGACAGTTACTCACAATGCAGTGGAGGTTATTATCGTCACAAATGCCGGCATCTTCGAAGAAGCGTTGAAGTGCTTTCATAGCTGTGTGGAGCACTTTCGAAGGCCCTAATCGTAACTCCTTGGTAAGTGAGAAAGGCTGATGCCTGTCAACTCAACTCATTTGTTGAAGGCGCTGTCCGTATATGGTTTGCTTGGGACAGTCGAGTATTATGTGGCACACGCCCTCGCTGTGTGACCATACGAACATGTTGGGGGAGGTCACACGCTTAATTCGGAATATGAAGTGCTTCATGTAAGCAGCTGTGAGGGGGAGACGATGTAGGAGCGTGTCGATGGGTGTCGTGGGAGCTGAGGGTCTAGTTGGACCTCAAGATATGGCTCAACTGCATATAAGATGGAATCTTTTATGCTTTTTGGGAACTAGTTCGGCAGACACAGTTTTCGCTTGAGTCTTCGTAAGGTGCGCCTGCTGTCGTACTGGGATATGGGAATAAGGCGTGTTTCCGAATTTTTTTGAGCCGCTTTTGCCTACACATCCGTCATTTCATTCCCTTTAATTCCGCAGTGAATTGGGACCACATAATAGGAAATCTTTTGGTCGATGAGGGGGCAAAGACATTGTAGTAGTGGCGCCGATGTTCCGCCCCACTTCGTGCACGCAATGCGACGGAAAGCATTTGTGGTGGCGTTGATTTGTCCTTCAAGAGTAGATATGTGTTGGGTCCAGCTTAGCTGGCAGTCTAGATTCACACCAAGAAAACGATGCTTGCGTACGATTTCAATGCTCTGGCCGTCCACGAAGAGTTTAGAGTTCTTCACTTTCTTTCTTGCACTGACTTGGCATGAGAAATGTGGATGCCTTGCTCCTTGACGCAATCGCGTACTGTATTAAACCCGCTGTAGATATTACCCGATGAAGAAATCTCGATATTTGTTAGACGTCTATATGCATATATCATCTGCGTATATAGATATACCCAAGGAATTAAGCAGCATCGCTGGGAGGCCTTCTTTTGTGGGCCGCATTGCTTTCGAGAAAGCGAAGATTGAGTAAAATATTTTGTACTTCTGGCCAAGAACCAAACATATTTAGGTAGATTGCATGAAATGAAATGTCAGTTACTGCCATTAAATCTTACCGTTTTAGAGATGCAAATAAGTAACCTTTCATAACCATGCCAATTAATGACTAAGTTTGCTTAAATAGCTTCTGGTTGTTTCAATTTATGGCTATTCAGCTATTTTAATAAAGCTTGTATAGTTTTGTGTATTGATTCTCCTGTTTGTCTTAGATTTGCTTGTTTGCTCCGACTGGAATATGACAAAAGGGGCTGTGGGTACTCTCATAGATAGATAGATAGATAGATAGATAGATAGATAGATAGATAGATAGATAGATAGATAGATAGATAGATAGATAGATAGATAGATAGATAGATAGATAGATAGATAGATAGATAGATAGATAGATAGATAGATAGATAGATAGATAGATAGATAGATAGATAGATAGATAGATAGATAGATAGATAGATAGATAGATAGATAGATAGATAGATAGATAGGTGAATAAATAAATAGGAATCTTCCAAAAAGACTCAAAATCTCCTCGTGAGCTACGAAAGCATAGTATTTCGTTATAAAAACCTGGCGCCGGCATCACTGGCTGAGTAGGCGTTCGGGAAAACGATGCTGGACTCGAAAGAAATCTCGAAAATTAACCAAAAAGTAGCCAGTTTTCTGCAAGTAATTACAAATAGCAAAAGAAGTAGTCAACCAGTAGGCATGGGCTATTATCAACAAAACAACATTACTTCAGACCTGCATACATCTGTTTTTTTGTTTTGTTCTTTATAATGCTTCCCTTTAACGCTTCTGGATGCGCTTAAAGGTCAGTCTTAAGAAACTCTGCTTCCTCTTCATAGATGGAATATTCAGCAGAGAAAATCCATTAAACAGAAATGGCTTCTGGCTCAGCCCATGAATCACAGCCTGTTATTGTTTGATTGCTCAGAAAATTACAAGGGGAAAAAAACATTTTATTACCGGAGAATATAATACACCACTTCCCTAGTCCCCGAAGAAAATGAGTAAAGGCATTTGAGCCCAATCGACACGTATAACTACGAAAGCTACTAGAAGATATTTTTGATGATGAGTTAAGAAATGTTTACCAAGTCATATTCCTTTAAAAAGCTGAGCTAAGGCGCAGCAAAACCTTTGCAAATGACTAGAAAAAGGTTGAAATTGAGGTCGCGGTTATTTTGAAGTACTACACTTAAACAACAAATATTTGTGGACGGTAAAGAAATAACAAATATGTAAGTATCTCCAGACGCCAGTCCAAGGTTAATCTTCAATATACGCTTAATCTTCAATGCGATAGAACTTTCATCGTCCCTTCAAAAGAAACATCATGAATGAAAAGAGATGATGGTCGTTTGCACGTAGTGTGCGCTGCAAGAGGTGTAGCCTAGTCTGAGAAAAAATTATATGCTGAAACCATCAATGGCGATTGTCAGTGCTAGGAAAAAGCGGGTAAATTCAAGAGCTTTATTGAAGGAATGATGCGTCAGATGACGAATATTAGTTAACGCGATGCGTAATTAGCGCTCGCTGCTTCATTGCGTAATTAAGTAAAGAATAGAATCGCTAGTCAGCACTTGTGTACTGGTGGTTTAAGTGGCTTTGCTTATAAGCCGCTTCACCATGTGTGCTGTCTCCAGCGACAGAGAGAGAGTGTGTGACTGTGAAGAGGAAGATGTGCTATTTGGCGCCAGCGCCGGTGTGGAAGTTGACTGCCATCCTTTTACTTTCTCGCGATGCCCTCTATCGCAGCCACCACAGGATGAGATACTGACGGGTGGAGAGGCGGGCCGCTCTGTTCAGCCGCTCCATGACGTCTAAACATTCAGATGCTGCAAAGCTCACGCACAACAGCACGCGCATCTCAAGGAGTCGGTGGTAATCTAAGAATAAAAAAAGTTCCATTTGCGCTGTCAAGGCACAAACCCAATCTGCCTATATGGGCCAGCCAATCCGCCTCTTTCATGTTCCTGTGCTGCCCTCTGACGCACGCCGCTGGAAACGTTTTGGAAGGGTGTCGGGGATTTCGCCGATTGATTTGTGTACCTGCGGGCGTGTTGAGTGCGCGTAAGTTGTGCGGTTAGTGGATCGCAACTAATTGTTAATGGTTTCTCCGGGGCAGCATGTCGTTCACCCATCTAGTATAGTGTGTAAACAGGGCCGAGTGCGCTGTTGTGGTAACAGCGCGGCTGAGAAAGGCACGCTAAGTTCCTGCCGACGCGGCTGCCTTGAGTTCGTTGTCGCTGATGTCTGCGATTGCACATCGCTTTTTGTATTACTTTTACACGTTCACTAAACATTTCGCATATTCAAGAAGCCTTCGAGCACAACCTTCCATGTGGGATTTGCGAAAGCGGTGTATTTGTTTACCTCTACAGCTTCAGATCGCTGTGAGCTCTTCGAATATTGTAGAAACGGCGCATCGCTAATGTGAAATAATGTCAACATGTAGCCAAACATACAGACGTGTCAGTATGAGCGGCCGAGTCCCTTAAACAACTCCTACTATGATAAAGACGCATATATATTTCGGGCTCTTACTACTGATTCTCGGTTTTGCTTAACTTCATCATACTTACAGTTTACGCGTGCTATAAAGTATTATTAGAGACAGCTGTGATCGGCATAAGTCCCCAGTTCTATGCCAGCAGTTGTCTAGCGAGAAGGCGGCTGCCATCGCTGACAGCGTTGGCGACTGAGCGAGTTTATGCTGCTGTATCGAATGCACTGTCTCTTCTTTCCTTTTTGACGCAGAGGTAAACAATGCTTCTTTGGAATTAAGAAATGTCAACACAAAAACACATAACGACCAACCATTTATGGGAGTGCGACCGGCAGCGATCGGGAACGATGACCCAAGTACAAGATGTTGGCACAGCGCTGTGTCGCCGCTTGCCGCTTACTGTGTACGTGCCGTGCGAAATGAAGAGTAGTTATCAAATCGCTATATCGCCGCAACCTAACTATAAGAGCGGTTTCCTTCGTCTTGACTGCTTATTTTTTAAGTCCAGCTTCATCGTTAGCGGGTGCACGAACTCGACGGGCTCAGGCCTAACCCAAACTTCACTAAAGAGGATCAACATTGACTCAAATTTCACGTGCGCGGCTTGAGAGGACTGAAGCTCGTGCATTTCAATTTCGAAGGCATGTCGACGCATTTTGAGCGCGAATAATTATATGTACAAGTGAATGAGCTGCAGCTATCGCGTTGTCGGTTCGACGGCTAATCACGTAGGGTTCGGTCAAGCTATCACGGTCGGCACGCTGATTTTGTCGGTGCTTCGACACGAAAGCGCGTCGCGCTATATGACAACTCGCACCCATCGGTCGCGTCGTTGCCGGCCTATTACTATCAAGTGATCTCAGTGACACAGTGCTGAATAGTCGGCCAATCGTCGGCGTCAGCGTCTTGTCGGTCTCGTATCGACCCAATGTTACCACGCCTTAAAACAGTACAGGAAGTCAGGCACGCACTGGCACCACCAGCAACAGTGGGCCTACGCTGCAAGAAGAATGCGTCAGCAACGTGTTTTTGAAGTGTCGCCCAAGTGTAACGCAGGGGTTCATCGATCAACTTGACAGCCGTCAATGCAAGGCGGCAACTACGTGGTTAACGGTGCAGTTCGGACCAAGCCCTGGCCCTTTTCTGTTCCAAACTGTAGTTGCAGTCTCACGCACGTTTTCGGCACCGCGCCGACGCCGAGATACCAGTAGAGTTTCAACGCGGTACATGGCACGAGCGTTTGCAACAGCGCGCGTCCAAGCGCTGTTTTCTGGGGGTACTTTCCCCCGACATCTGGCCGCGCGGCTGCGCGCGCGTCCCTTCCAAAACGTTTCGAGACTAATCCGCTAGGGCAGGGCGCATGCGCCGTCGGGCCTTGAAAGAGGCGGATTGGGTTCGCCTATTTCTGTGACTTGAAGCGGTTCTGCGCGTCTGAAACGGCCATTTAATACCCAAAGATGTCTCTTTGGGTAGCTAGTTTTACGAGCAAACTTTTGAAGACGTTAGCAGAACAATGTCGTTAAACTGCCAGCGTACTCTTTGGGCAGCTAGTTTTACGAGCAAACTTGAGGAGCAAACTTTTGAAGACGTTAGCAGAACAATGTCGTTAAACTGCCAGCGTACTCCATCTGACTCGGCTCTCGTTAAGAGATGAAAAGCAAGCGAACTACAGCTTTGTGATCGCAGGTTGTTTGTAATTCTTAGGTTATTACCTGGCGTCCGCCGACAAACGCGCCCCGTAACTCCGCCGCGCGAGAGCGCGCCCTTTGATCGGCGCCTTTGTGTCGCCGGTTCACCGCACACTGATCCCCGTCGGGCTTACCACGAAAACGGCTGAAAGAGCCAAGGGAAGCCATTAGCTGTTTGAATATATGGGCTACCTTTTTTGCCGTTCTCACCAGGGGAATCCCTGTTTGAAATGTATTAACAAAGAACCTTAGAAGCCAACGCAAAAAATTTCCCGCCGCTAGTCTTCAAAATCAGGCAATTTGGCGCAATATGGCTGAACCTGGTAAACATGACTAATGATTTTATTTATTGAAATCACTCGAGTGGGTTGGTGTCGCCATCTTGAGGGGAGACGACGACACCATCCCACACGTATTATTTCAATTCAGGGTTACCAGGTTCGACTGAAGATGGCGACACCGCCCTACAGTGGCCCGCCGCCCACTCTCATACGTCGGCCCTGAAAGCGTTGGCGCAAAACACGCTTGGCTGTCAGTATTTTAAGAGAGAAAGAGAGACAAGCTATATTGAGATGCTGCCGAGCTAGTTCTTGAAGTCATGCAAAGCGTTACTTGCCTTTCACCGGAAGATGGAGATGCGGGTGATATTAGTCAGATTAAATGCCTTTATGAGTGGTTTCGCAAACTTCATAAGTATTTATTACGTAATGGTAAAAGAAAGTGTGTGCAATCTTAAGGCACGGATTACGCTAAATAGATACTATGCTGGCTGCAATGTAGGCTGGAAGTAATAATCAGGTTTTGATTAACCGAGAGAAAATCAAGATTAATAAATCGGGCGACAGGTTTCAGTGCACTGGGAAAGTCATAGAAGATAATTGGGTGCACAGCCGAAAAACACACACAAGCAAAGGCTGAGCCTACTGCACTGTAATGAAAAAAAAAGTGACATATACACACATGGACATCCTCACGAGGGCGATCCCTCATCTGCCCTCATGTGGTGAGGTGAGGGTGAGATGGCGAAGGGCAGATGTGAGGTGAGGGCGAGGGACGGTGCGGTTACGATGTGACCTTAAATGAGGAAAAGGCGATTCATATTGTTGAAATGCAATTCGTGTGAATTCAAATATGTCTCGAAAGGCTTCCGCCAGCCTGACTTGAGAAAAGTTGTGGTCATCCCGTCACCAGTTATCGCAGCGATTAAAAAAGACAGGACAACGAGTGATTAACACAGTAGTGTCTTCCGCTTTCACAAAATTGCAATGTATGTGCAGACAAACCACGCCTGGCCTAGCTGAAAAGCGAGTGTGAAAAAGAAGAATCAGAACAAGTGGCTTTATTGTGCTAAAGTACTGATGTACAACCTCCCATTACCATGTGGTAAGAATTATGTGAGACAAAGCAGAAGGTGCCTGAATAAGCGTTTAAAGGAACACCGATAAACGCAAAGGAAAAGGGCAGGGGGTACCTCTATGTGCTCTGCAGACACTGCAGGCATTCTGGTGTCAGTGCAATTGATGATCAACGTACAACGTGCGTTTCTGTAATCAAGACTGCTCCATTGTTGGCAACGGCAGTGGTCAGTTAAATTGCGAAATTATCGAAGTCGAAATATGATTGATAGGTTAGGCGATAGCTGCGTTTCAATACCATCATTCACCGTTTCGTTTAAAGAGTTATCCTATCTGCGTAAAGATAGGTGAGCCTTGCAAACTGATCACTCGTCACCATCCCTGATCTTGCTTACACATGAGGTTCTCTTACTCGAAATGAACACTGCTTTAAGTCAAGGCCTGTGTGTGCCACGTCTTTCTGTGTCTTCGTCCTTTCGTGCGCTATAAGACTCATCGAAGGTAGGACACCAGAGGCGGAGTCCGGCGAAGTGGCATAACACCATGGGTGCGACTCTGCGGACTGTTTTGCTATCCCAATTGGCCGAGAGATGAACGTTGAGTTCCCTCGTCGAGGGAAAGGAGGAAATGGAACTGTGTAATAAGCCGTAGCGTGGAGGTGGGAGAAAGGCCGCTCGCGTTAATTTTCACGGCAGCGCTCGTTTTGGTGTCGTCTTCTGTTTATATTAACACTTATTCTTCTTATTGGCCCAACGCTGGCAGAAACGCGAAATAAACCAAGTTAACAGTTCCTTCGCCGAGCGTCAGCGCTCCTCTGCACATATCATCTCTGACCGGAGAGCTTTGGAGGTTTCCGGACAGCGACCTGGCAGAGGGTATTACTGAGCGGCCTGGAAGAAAGTTCCAACCTTGGAAATCGAACATGAACTAAAGGGAACATCACGTTGAAGAAAAAAAAAAGTCGGTAATACAGCCAGAGCTCGTCTGCAGTGCAACCAAAACTTGTTTGTTTTATTGTTAAGTTTGCGCATGGCAACGACAGTCGAGCGACTTTATTTATAGTAAACATTCATCTTATGTGTTTTAACTCAACCTCCGTAACGTCGAGCTGTTGCACTGATTCTCAAGAATAAGCACAGCAGAATAAGTTTTTAGTATATATTCTTAGTTGAATAATTGCTTAGTATATGTTCACAAATTCCAATAAGTTAACTGTTTTCAAATACCATTAAACAGCCTGAATATTTCGGTGTCAACAACAATGACAGCGACTTATTAGAAACGTGACAGCATTCAACACACACGACGTTGATGTTCTATGTAGTTATCCATCCATACGCATGCATTGTAAAAAATAATGGCCAGCTTCATGATATTAACAAACATACCTACTGCTGGAAAAGTCTTTGCTTCTGGTTTCCAATGCATTAATGTAGGCTTATTTAACTACTAGGGAAGTGCCGTAATTACTATCAAAGTATTTTACTTCGAATGCTCAGCCGTGATATAACGTTCTCCTTGTAAAACGCAGGAACTTTTCAGAACAACCGGCTGCACAACCTAGACTCCTCTCTACGCCTTTGCATTCCAGTTGCACTCTGCCGTCGCGAAGCTACCCCGCTTTGTCGAATATGGCTAGGGGCGGCCTTCACCAAGCCTTTTGCTTTCGAATCGGATGGGCCGATGATGCCTCATGTGATTACTATGGCAACCAGGAGACTCTTCAACACCTTCTCTGTGACTGTCCTCACTATAATTTACAGAGACGATCGCTCGCAATCGCGATAGCACGCTTTGACCAGACCTCTAACAGAGGAACTTGTTTTAAAATGCCGCCATCACAACCCATCGCAGCAGAGGGTGATGAAGGCACTGTTGCAGTTTTTAATGGCAACACAATTGGACAAGCGACTGTAGCCTGAACAGAAGTTTATGCTGCTGCAAGTGCTACTGTGCTGTGCGGTAACAGTATGCGGCGACATTGACCGATTGTGATTTTATGTCTGTGCTCCTTTCTTTGTTTCTACTTTGTTATCCCTCTACCTCCCCCTCCCCTCTCTCCCCCGCGTAGGGTAGCAAACAGCATCTTCCCCTCTGGTCAACCTCCCTGCCTTTCCCCTTTCCTCTGTCTCTCTCTGCTTGGCCCACTGCCATATCGACCACTGTGCGATATATGGAAGACGTGGCCTCATACTAGACAAAAGCTGCATTAGTTCCTGAGCCACCACGGGTGGCACGCCCACAGGAAAATTCAGATTTGACAACATGTTCACATCTTAAGTGGCATTTCGCATTCCTGCAAATTTAACAACACCATCGGATGGTTTACCGCCACGAAAACGAGAAGGAGACATCTTAATATTCTTACACGGTGCTTGCGCATGAACGCGACAACTATGCAGTGGAGTTGCACTTTGGAGAGTCTGAGTGCGAGTGAGCCCGGCTGAGTTGAATTTTGGCGAGTATGAGTCCGAGTGAACCCTGGGGAAAAATATATATTTTGTGAGTGAGTCTGATTGAGTTCTGTTTATTTACCGGCCTAAACAAAGAAGCACACAGCTAAATTCGTGGCGGGGAACGGTAAATATGATATTGAATGCATCACAGGAGTGCGCGCCTTATTGCGAAAAGCGAGCAATTTCGGCGCTGTCCGAGTTTCTCCACTTTGTTACGTTTTGTCAGGGCAGTTACCTTTCCCGTTCAGTGTTCCATCGAAGCCTCCCCTGTTTTGCTTCGGACGCTTCGGCGCTAGAGCCTTCGTGCGGAAGCCATGATGGCTGCCGTTCACGTGACTTGACACCAAGGCGCAGCTTATTCGCTCATCGTCCTGCTTAAGAGGAAGCTTTAGCTCGGGCCCAGCTCCCACGCGGCCTATTCAAATAGATGTAAAATGCAAAAATGCTTTTCTGAGGTAACCCCTGGACCACTTTTGATGGAATTTGTTGCATTCGAGAAAAAAAAAGGTGCATTCTAGTAACTGTTGGAAGCGCAATTTCGATTTAGGGCCTGCGTTTTCTGAAAAGAATTGTCAAAAATTCGAAAGTTTGAAAAATATAGACGCATGAAGTTCATAAAGTAATAGCTCTCAATAAATACCAGATATCGCGGTTCTGTAAAGAGCATCCCTTCGATTGTTCAAAGCGGACAAATTCGATATGTCAAATTATATCTTAGGTGAATTTGTTACGTTGTCTACAATGGTTCTGCAAAAGCTGTATTTCGATATTACTGATTTTTTGTAGATGCATGTGTAATATACCAACTTTGTCCGCTTTAGGTATACTATTAGATGATATTCACAGAATTGTGATGTCATTTTTCCTTGCTGAGTTAGACTGTCGTTAACTTTATAAATTCGTCTTCTGAAAATCTTCAGTTTTTGCCAATTTTAATGACAATTCCCAATCTAAATCAGCAATCCGAAGCCAACTGTCACAAGATTTTAATTTTGTCTTTTAAATGCAACAAACCTCGTGAAATTTGGTGCAGTGGTTGCCGAGAGAAAGGAAACCACTGCACCTGATTTGACGAGGTTTCTTGCTATTAAAAGAAAAACTTAAAGACGCCCAAGAACCCAAGACGCCAGCTGCGATTCTTTCCGCACTTTCACGTCAGGCGTCGTCTCGATCAAATAAATCAAGAAAGTTCAGGCGCATTTCTGTAACGGGTGTTGGTAGTTGTTATCCGTAAGTTATAAAATAAGCTTTCTTGTTTTGTTTTGTTTGAGCAATTTGAAGTCTTGTGCGTTGAGTAAGCAGCTTGTTCCTCACGAGTTTATTATGCATCCGAATGCGCATTTTTATTCAGATTTTTCCAACTACGAGAAATTGAACAGACTGCAGATTTACGCCAGAAAAATTAGGAGTTCTGGCTTTCATTCCTTGAAAGCAGCGCTGCCACAAACTGATTCCATGCAGCAGTACGGGAATTCCCCTTTCCCTTGGACTTGCTTGCATGCTGGTCCCACATGTACCGGGGAACACCTGAGGTAGAAAAGCATGATCAATAAATACGCAGGAGCCACGACAAGGACTGCGTCATAGAGATAGAGAGAGAGCGAAAAGCAAGGAAAGGCAGGGACATCCGGTTCGCTGCCTGATAATGGCAAATGAATAATGGATAATGGAGAAAAAAAGAAGGAAAGAGAGAGAGTACCCTAGTTGCTCCCACACTTGAAGGTACCCAATAGTTATTTATTATTCACCAGTAGGGGTCGCCATCATACACCATTATGAGAGTTCTGACCGCATGGCAGTGTGTGCAGGACATTTCCCTGTGCAATTGCTTTAGCAATTACTGGATGCCTTACACAGGAAACTGTTATTTATAGAGCATCAATCAGGTGCAATAATCTAACTGCCAAGCCAACATCTGAGATCAGCTATAAGCGCAGAATTTAAAGTGTGGATAATTCAATGTGAAATGTGTAATTTATATTGTGGATACAGCAAGAAAAAAAACATGAAGTATTTAGAACCATCCTACATGCCCGTAGCTCATGGCTTCTGTTTACTTATAAACCAGTCGTATTGACTATAAGAGATCAAAATAGCATGAAATTATCATGACCCTCTACAATGCCTAGTGGTTTGTCTCAACAATAACATTCCAGTTATTTTTCTCTAATGTACGTGCTTACGAATAAAACCATATCATAGCATCACAACTATGGTCTCATTACCATTTCGGCAATGTATCCGCCATATGGAATCCACACCAAACACATCTTGTCGATACACTCTAAGACGTTCAAAACCGTTCAAACAAATTCTAATTATTCATATTACGTGAGAGTATCTTACTTGAAAAAAAATAACCTGATCTAGTTCCCGTTTGGTCGCGCCTACGCATTGCAACCGTTTCACTTATTCACAAATTTTATCACACCTCTCTTAATCAATTACCGAATATGCTCCCCGCAGCCCGAACATGTTACCGTACACGGCACACGTTTCGAGTGGGCCGCCCTCACACGCCCACTGCTACGTTTATACGCCTCATTCTTTTGCCATGCCGCTACCGATTGGAACAACCCGCCCCACGAAATCGGCCGCCCCTATTTGCTTTCATGCGTTTATGGAGAGTGTGACTGCACGCTTTCCACAATGAAACTTACATGTTAGCGCCCTTATCTGCTCTTTAAATTTCAATTTCTGTTATTTGGGTCGATGTATTTGTACTGACGAATTTAACACTTTAGCTAATTGTAATTCTATACCTTTTCCTTTTGTTATCGTTTCCATGTTGAATTATTTATTATGCAAATTATGTAACTATGTATTCCCATCTCTTATGTAATACCCATATCAAGCGGTCTGCCCTTAATGTAATAAAGTGAAGTGAAGGATGTACCAAGTCTTTTCGGAGGGTTTTCGAATACTGAGAGAGGGGCTACAAATCATGTAGCGCGTAAGAGCTCGAAGATTATAGATGTGCTGAATATACAGGGTGCATTTTTTAGCTGCACCAATTTTTTTAATTACAGAAATATAAATCACGGTAACGTTATGTTTACCATTTGAGTGTACGGATAGGCAGGCTCTGGATACAGAGCAATTTCCGCAATTACGTGCGTGATTATCGAAGTTACGGTAATTAACTTTCTAATTATCAACGACAGGTGGCTACAGCAAATGGGTACTTTGGGGCCCGTCCTCAACACTACCTATCCAAACAATTAAATTTTGAATAGCGGATTTCATGTGCGAGCTAGCGAGCAATAAGTTCCACTTGGCAGGCTCCTCGATACCGATACTGGCCGGAAAAAAAGCGTCTATTTATTCGATGCCTCGCCACCTCCTGCCTTTCGTGACGCCTCCGAGGTCACCACCGGCCCGGCTCCGCGAGCAGTTTGCGTTATTTCTTTGCTGTCTGCGGCGTTGGCCTAGCGCTTCAATGCCGGCAGTCCGCCAAATTTACTTCGTCATTCGGTTGGGCGCCGCGTGTCCCCTTCGATCGACGAAATGGCATTTCGTTGATCGAAGTGGACACGTGGCGGCCACCGTGTATCGAAGGTGGCTAAATTTGAGACTACCATTTGATAACAGTGCCCAATAACGAGGACTACTCGTTGCAGGATTCCATAATCCCCGTATTCCAGAACGTGAATATCTTGGGAAATATTCACAAAGATCCCTCAGCTACCTTGGTGTCCCACATAAAAAGTGGAAATTAACTAACGAGAAAGGGGTCAGGCTGGGAGACACAAGCTCTCCAGTGCTATTCACCCCATGCGTAGAAGAAGTATACCAACTATTGTAATAGGAATGCTTCGGAGTCAGAATGAATGGCCGAGACCTCAGCAACCTTCCGTTTACAGATGATATTGTCCGTGTAGTAACACTGGAGGCGAATTGCAACAAATTATTGGAGATCTTAAACGAGAAAGTACTAGTGTCGGGCTCAAGATTAATTTGCAGAAGCAAAGATAAAAGTGAAGATATAATCAGAAAGTGGTTTTGGCACGTAATACCCCATAATGTTTAAAGATAAAAGCGAGGGAAAGGCGGGGAAACGCGAATTCAGGATCGCCACTGAGCCCCTAGAGTCTGTACAGAAATACGTTTACGTAGTTCAGTTACTCACAGGGGACCCTGATCATGAGAATGAAATTTACAGAAGAATAAAAAATGGATTGGAGTGCATACGGCAGGCATTGCCAAATCCTGAATTGCAGCTTACCACTGTCGCTAAAAAGAAAACCATACAATCATTGTATTCTACCGGCTCTAACAAATGGGGCAGAAACTTGGACGTTCACACAGTAGCTAGAGAATAAGTTAAGGACCGCGCAAGGAGCGATGGAACGAAGAATGTTAGGCGTAACGTCAAGCGACAGTAATAAAGCGACCTGAAAAAATGAGAAAACGGGCATAGCCAAAATTCTCGTTGATATTAAGACAACGCAATGGAGCTGCGCAGGTTATGTAATGTGTAGAGTAGATAACCATGGAGCAATATGGTTAAAGAATGGCTACCAGGGAAGGGAAACGCCGTCGAGGAGGGCAGAAACTTAGAAGAGGTGATGAAATTAGGGCATTTGCAGGCGCAAGATGGAATCAGCTAGAGCAAGCCAGGGTGAACAGAAGATCGCGGGACAGGCCTTTGTTCTTCAGTTAACAGAAATATACGCTTCTGCTGCTGCTGATGATGATCCCAGAACGTCCCTCCTCTCAACTCCCGATTTTGGCTCAAGAAAGCGGATGGTAGCGACACCCATCGACAAGATGGATCACTGTGCTCCATTCACACTGCCTGGCAGTTCTTGAGTAGCATAACATGTTCCTCAGTCAAGTAGTGGGGCTACGCTCAACCGGAGTGGAGTGAAGAGCTTCAAGCCGAAGACCGTTTGAGAGTATATACGCGGGGTCAGAGCGGTCGAGCTACGAACGGTTCATAAAGAGACAGCCGCGTCGGCTCCATAAGTTCGCCAAGAACCTATTGTGCTATTTCCACATAAAGAGGGCCTAGATATATGTTAATTAATTAGACATCTATGCCACAGAATAAGCTGATCAAAAGCGAACAAAGAAAGAACAAAGAGAAAACTGGAGTGAAATGGCGTGACGATTTTGCCGTGCTGCAGTCGTGCACGAACTTTTCTCGACACTAACGACATCAATGGGTGGGATCAATGCGCGCAAATGGTGTAATGCGGATGACAACAGGACTAACCAACTTTTACAGGCGACCACCCGTACCCTCAAATTACAAATAGTTTCCAAGTACGTCGCGAGTGCTGCTGGCTTCAGAGCAGCTTTGAGGAGAGAGAACAAAGGAGGCGGGATGGAATTGATGAGGAGAGAACAGCGTAGTGCGAATTTGCACAACTGGCAAGAGAGCAGCGCGTGGTGCCGCTAGCTATAAAGGGAGAGAGTGCGATGGGTTGGAAAGAATGAGGCGCATCTCCTTTGGAGGCGAACTGCTTTTTTGGTCCATCTCCTGTCACGCGTATTGAACGAAAACTGCAATTGAACATGGGATAAGCGGCTACGCAGGTATGCACGCTTATTGATAACTGTCGCTATATATGCAAGCAATCGTGATCTATCGACGGCGCGGTGTGGCCCAGCAGCAATTCAGCACAGCTTCTTTACAGCCTGCACTGTCGCTGACATTTGAGTCGCACGAAAGCGTAAACAGAGTAGAAAAAAATATCTGAAACCGGCTTCGTGTATAGCCAGTGGCTTGATCTATGGCATGCAGGTGTACAACCTATACTGAGCACCGTTTTGTATTGCACGCAAAATGCATCCTGCCTACTTTACCCTGTTATGGCGACGACACTGGATCGCTCCTCACATTCCCACCGCTCGCATGGGCTTTCAAGGCTCCGAGATTGGTTTACTGGGATATACCAGCCATCGTATTCGCACCGACCTGCAGAATGACACTGATCAACATGACTGCCTGTTGAAAACCCAGCAATCTGCACTGCTGGTAAAAGTATGTCGTACATGTGCTGTTAATTTGCAGATAATTTGTGATAAATATCTGCTTCCTCACATATCTCGTATGTTTTACGCACCCTCCGCTCGTGCGCGTGTAGCGTATGTCGAAGGCTACGATAACAGAAAATGCCTTTTTTTTTTACAAAACGTTATCGGCTTCACTCTAAACCAGTCTGCGCCCTTAATGGTGTTTAACTGTGTCTATAACTAACAACGTTACAACCTTGCAAAAAGAAAATTCCGCAAACCAAAACACCCATTCAATGGTCGCGTCGAGTTGCCATAACAACCTTTTCCGTAAAGGGCGCAACACATGCTGTTACACCATTTCTTGGAAGCTATGCATGCATCCACGCGCTATTGATTGTTGCGTTGCGTCTTGCAATTTCATCGAATAATCACAAGGCGGCGCTGCCTAGGAAGAGGATCATTAAAACGCGCAATTGACTGCACGGTTAAAATGACCCTAAAATCCGCTAGGAAAAACAAAGTGGCTGAGTTTGCTTACTTTGTGTCTCGATTTGCGTTTAATTTATTCACTTAGGGTATATAGCATTAAATAGAGTAGGGACTAATACTGTGTAATTAGATCAAGTGAGTGGAAATGACAGTATTAAAATTGTTGCCATCGATGATGCAGGCGAAGTCGGCGGGAAGGTGATACGGTGAGTCTCAACCAACAACACTTTGACGTTCAAGCACACCGTGAATAAAGTAAAAATCACACATCCACCCGTTCGTACCAGTTGCTACAAAGAAAACCCATACGGGTTCCTCGAAAGAAAAGCCTCAGAATTGAAGAAAAATTCAACTGGCAGGGCAAACTCGGCAAATTCTACTTCGCCCTGCCATCTACTAACCGCCTGGTTAGCTGAGATGGTAGAGTGGCTGCCCCGGAAAGGCAGTGGTCCCGGGTTGGAGTACCGGACCAGGAAGAATTTTTCTTCAACTCTGAGGCTTTTCTTTCGAGGAACCCGTATGGGTTTCCTTTATAGCAATATTTACGAACGGGTGGATGTCTGATTTTCCATTTATTCATTACTTCTCTCCACCTTGCGGGTTTCCGCAGAACTACTACGTCAAGCACACCCTATACACATAAGAGCAACCCCAACACAGAGCACAAGTACACACGGAATCCTCGCATACAAACGGTGCTCGAGCTGCCTATACTGACATGCGTAAATTTTGACAGGCTTATATATTCATGGCGTTTTGACCTGCTGTAAAGTACCAGAGGGAGCGTCTTTATTCCTTGTAATAAAACAATAAATCTCAACAGAATGCTTATTTTATTATATTTAGCAAAAAGCCACCTCAAAACCACAAGTACCTGTTATTATAATAACGCACTATGTTGAGGAGCTCTCGACAAGAGACTTCCAGCTATCAGCTAGTGGCAACGTGTACAAATAGAAGGCACTTTGACAGCTCATAGCACTCTTAGCAGCAAAAAGATCTTGAAGGGCACACTGCATCGTTACGAAAACAAAAACAAAAAGGTTGTTTTGGTAAAGAAAACACACTAAAACCTTGCTCGAAACCTTATTACGGGTACAAAGTGATATACAGCATTGGTTATCGTTTGCGGCATATTCACCAGGGACATCAATGTGAGGGACGCTATTGTATTAGGTCATGTCAAATAATTAGTAAATTATAGACAGTGAACAATGTGTCGAACGAAAAAAACAACAACTTTTTTTCCCGTTCCTGGGCACTTGATCCCTAGAAGAGCTTTACATTTTTTCCAGTGTGGTATCACAAAATGTATGGAAGAAGCGTGATTTCTTCAGCCCGCTTAGACCACAAGTGATAAATTGAAGTTTTCTCGGAAGTTTGTGAGTGCATTTTTTGCCCGCAAATGTGTTTATATTTACAGGTTTATAGAAGCGCACACTTTGCACAAGGATAAAAGGTAGACATCGGATCATTTAAAGGAAGAAAGGGCAAATAAAAAGTAACTAAACCTATAATAAACTTAGTCTACTAAATGAAAACTAATACAGGCGCCAGTCAAGCTACACAAGAGGCTTACTTCGCACGAGGTGTTTCAATTTCCAAGAAGAGGGCAAAAATAAAAAAGAACTGTGAATTATTTAATTGCAGCTATATACCAGTAATTCTATTCTACAAAAAAAAATGAAACAGAAGGGTGCTAGGACAAACACAAAATACTCCGACGCTGAAGTTTGGCTAGGTGCATGCCCAATTGCTTTGCAGAAAGAAGAGACAGCGATAAGTGAAACACTTGAGTCGTAAACAATTCTTTTTTTCACATTTCAAACAGACTCGCAGAGAGAAAAAAGGTGTCGCAAACTGCAACAAAAAACGTTTTTTCACATTTCATTCTTAACTGCAGAAAGAAAGAAATATGACGGAACTCGCGTTGCAGAGGTAAATAATTAAAAAAGTGAGGCATCAACGCCAAAATAGCGCGACAAAACTACTTAAATTGAAAATAGCAATATATCTCGAAATATATTTCAAATCAACACAATCTGTGCGTGTCTAGTTCCAGCGGTTTAGCAAATATGTCTTACATTTCTCGGCGGATAAGGTAGTTATGTTTATAGTGTCATTGACAGACTTAGTTAAGAGATCAGCTATGCGAAGTTTAACCTGTGGCTTCCATGACATGTTCTTGAATATGGAATCAGCCAAGCGCTTCTGTTTTTGAGTGTATAAGGTGTGTCGGATGGTTCTGTTAGATTAGAAAATTGAAGAAAGACTTTACCAATTTGCTTCATACGCTTCTTATGTATTAAAAGAAGACTAAGATCATATATTAGTTGTAAAGGGTATATGGTTAGTATTTTAAAAATTCCATCGTGTGTTACGTCCCCTTGGTGACGCAATTGCCCTTTCAATACAATACACATGTTCTGAGTGTACCTGGGGGACGCAGTTGCCCATGTACGTCTACAAAAGTTACTATGAGGTTCAAAGAGATCGCTATAGAGGAGGAGGAGGAAATAACTTTATTAGAGTCCTGCGAGTTGGTGCGGAGGGCCAAAGGCCTCGCCTAGGTGACGGCCAGAAGTTCATGGGTCCTGGTGACCTCCTCGGCCCGCTGGACGGCCCATAGTTGATCCTAGAGGGCGGGGCTGAGCAGCGCCGCTTCCCAGTGCGTGCGAAGGCTGCTGTTAGAGGCCGCGTTCTCGTTATTTTTATGCATCCCTCAGCATTCCCATAATATATGCTCCATAGTGGCTCTGCATTCGCATGTGTTGCGTTTTTGCGTTTGATATATATCCGAATATATGATGTGCAAGAGCGCAGGATTCGGATACGTCCTAGTTTGTAACTGTCACCATGCGACGGACTACTTTTTTGTCAATTAGAGGTGAGGTCTTGGGAATATGCCCCTCTGTAACCTACAGTGTTTCGTGATGTCATTATATGTTGTCAGTCTATACTCCCACTCCCACTCATTTTCTGCACCGTCACGTCCGGAGGGTGTCGGGGCGTCACTTGCGATTGCGGCTCGGTCCGTAAGCCCTCGAGCCGCGTCGTGTACAACTTCCTTGTTGCCGTCCTCCGCGAGGGTGTGAGCGGTTGTCCATGTGATGTATACCTTTCTTTTGCAATTTTGACCTCCTGCAAGGAGAATGCGTAGTGCCTCCGGGGAGATTCGGCCGTTGGCAAACTTTCTTTCTTTCTCAACTTTCTCAACCGTGATAGATTACTATAGAGGAATAATTTATTTTCGGTCGCCAGAACTTGATGGAGCCGATAAATAGCGCACAACATGCTCGTAATAGACTGCCTATGCACACGCTGCTCATGAGCATCCCCACTTAAGGGTTCGGTGAAAAATAACTTCCAGTGTTTTAAACTCGCTCTCAATTGCCATTTGCTTAATTCCTACACACTAATTAAACTGATTTTTGAAAATGTGTGAATAACGTTAGTTTTATTTTCGTGGCAATAATTTTTCGTGAATTTCGTATATCTACTTCATGTGTGCACATATTGAAGTTCAACTCTGATCTATCGAAAGAATTCACAATGATCGTGCGCTTGGACAAATATGCTTGAATTATAGGTGGTACAATAAACTGCGGTTTGTTACGAACCATTACAAAATCATTTATGTTTAAAATAATAATTATTGGCTCTAATGTATTCTCTTATAGGGCACGCCTGTGATGATATCTTCAAGAGGAATGCTCATTTGTGATTGACAGTGCTTCTATTCTTCTACTTCAAGTTATAGTGCCGGAGAGAAGGAGGCAGATCACAAAACCCGTAATATTCTAACTTAGCTAAAGATGTTTGATGAGTTTTTCATCGAAAGCTTTTGAGAAATCTACACAAACGCATAGCGTTTATTTCTTCGAAATCTTTAATATTATTTCTGCGTGAGCGAAGCAAGTTCAGTAGCCATGTGTTGGCCAAAGAATAGTTGTAATTAGATATAATGGAGGATTTTTTGCACAAGGAGAAAACAATTTTTCGAACGAAATTCTCTAGGCCTTCTGAAAATGGGGAGCAAAAAAATTTCCGATAATTTGAAATATAAGTTTTGTTTCCATTCATATATAAAACAGCTTCTTTCGCTTGTTGCATTCATAGGTGCAGAAACGAATTTAAATACGTGCTTATGAACATGTAAAAGTAGGTCAAGTACACACTTCATGAACCGTATTTGAAGTCATCGCATACCGGGGTGGGGGGTGGGGTGGGGGGGGGGGAGCAGTACAATTCTTTAACATGAAAATACGAAGTCAGTTTATTGAGTGTAGACGGTGAAAAAACAATGCTAAATGAATGTTTGGTTCACATGAAAATTCTTGGCTGCAGCATTGGGAACGCATGACAATAAATCGCTAAAGTAGTTCTAAATCGGGCTGCTTGCTCTTGGCGCTATTAGCCTATTCTCCACGGGGATTTTAGGCTAAATGATCATTTTGCTGCTATTTACTCGCTTGTTAAACTCGCGCCACATAACTTTTCCTTGACCGGCACTTTGTGAGAACAAATTATCTTAATACGCAATTATCACACTGCGCAACGGTATTCTAACAAAATGTCGAATTTCTTTTAACGCAACAAAATTAGGGGCATTTGTTTCACGCATACCTGAATCTGAAATACATTGAATTACTATTTTTTTATTAATCCAGGCATTCATGTTTAAGCCATGACTTCCTGAATTTCTTCGGCTTATTGATCTGTTTGGGTCTAAACTACATGTCGTATGCGTCTCAAATCTTTCCGTAAACATTTCATGCGCTTGGTTGGCATTTTGACACTGCAATATGGGTGTCCAATCTAAGGTCTCATTCTTTTCTGACGGCACATATCCAGTGCCCTTGTGTTGATAACTCGAGTAATAAAACATGTTCAGGTCATCTCTTCCTTTCCTTTTCTGTAATTCATTTTGTTTCCAAAACATAAATATGGGCAAGTGGTCACTCATGTCGTTGGCACTGACGCATAATGCGATCTTGCTATCTGTGTTACTGGTTATAAACAAATCTAAAAGAGTTTTAGATACACAACTAATGCGCGTAGGTTCTGTTATTAGGTTCATGCAGTCAAACAAGGTCAGGAAAAGTTATCAATAACCGGAGTGAGATCTGAATTATATAAAATATGTTAAATTAACTCAATTGATTATATTACAGTAAGTGATTTTATTAGAAGCAAAGTCAAACTTGCCAGAAAATGAAGAGCGACGCAGTTTTTCTACGACTGCAAAAGAAAAATGCCGAACAGTTCCATCGAGAGGGTGGAATAGACGAC
The DNA here is from genome assembly GCF_038994185.2 of Dermacentor albipictus. Classification (NCBI taxonomy): domain Eukaryota; kingdom Metazoa; phylum Arthropoda; class Arachnida; order Ixodida; family Ixodidae; genus Dermacentor; species Dermacentor albipictus. The sequence goes on from NC_091825.1 coordinate 90,796,523, forward strand.
TGTAAAAGGCGCTTTCCGCGCAGTGCAAGTGTTTTATAATCTTTGGTTGTGTTTCAGGAGTCACTAACAAAGGTATACGAGAGTTTACAGAATACAAATTGCACGACACTCCCCCCTCGACGGTGGTGCCTACTTAAAACGCACACACATCTGCTTTAGAAATGTACCAAGTTTCAGTTATCATAATGACATGCAAAGCGCCACGCATTGCAGAAAGAAGTACTGTTAGTTTGTCATTTCTTGTTCATTACGGATTGCCAATTTTCAGGGAAAAATACTTAGGTAAGCACGTTCAAACGGACGTACTTCATGCTCCTGAATAAAGTTTACTGAGAGCACATAAAATTCATATAAATAATTCGCGATCGTGCGGCAAAAATGCGGGCCCCGTATGCGGGAAGAAATCTTTACAGTTAGCGATGCTGCCTCATCACAACTGTGTCAAGAGACGCCTTTGAAGACCTCTGCGGATTACCGTAAGCGGCTCACTATTTCAAGAATTTTCATTATTTCTGATGCAAATAACTTCAAACGCACGTTCAAACGGACGTGCCACATGCTCCTGACTAAAGTTGACTGAGAGCATACGAAATTCATATAAATAAATAATGGAGGTGCGGCAAAAATGCAGGCCACGTACGCGGGAAGAAATAGTTACAGCTAGCGATACTGCCTCATCACAACTGTGTCAAGAGACGCGTCTGAAGTCCTCTATGGATTATCGTAAGCGGCTCACTATTTCAAGAATTTTCATTATTTCTGATGCAAATAACTATAAACGGACGTTCAAACGGACGTGTCACATGCTCCTGACTAAAGTTGACTGAGAGCATACGAAATTCATATAAATAAATAACGGAGGTGCGGCAGAAATGCAGGTCACGTACGCGGGAAGAAGTATTTGCAGTTAGCGATGCTGCCTCGTTAAAACCGTTTTAAAAGAAGCCTTTGCATTCTGCTGCAGATTATGATAAGCGGGTCACCATTTCAAGCATTTTCATTATTTCTGATGCAAATAACTGCCAAGATCCCGCGAGAAATCGCGTCTCCGCTCGCGTTGGGAAGCCTGAGCTGAGAGCTCTGCTTCCGGCAGTATGCTGGCACAAGCGATGCGTTACATTAACTTTTAGTTTTACATAAACCTTTAGTTTCTGCAAGAGGCTTTCACTCGCGCTGGAGATTAAATTCTTTGGGTATCGAGCCAAGAAGAAGCTAGCTAGAAGCTAGCTTCAATCAGGAAGTGCAGCGCTTCCTTTCGGCTGGATACCCGGAGAGAGAGAAAGAGAGAGAGAGAGAGAGAGGAACAACATTATTAAACTGAAAAAAAATTTGACGGCAGGATGGTGGTCAGGTGGTGCCTGGCCGCCACCACCTCCTTCGTTCGTTGAATGGTCCGGAGTTGCACGTTGAGGCTAGAGTCCCGGAGCACGTTAACTGTCCTACGCTTCGGGCGAGAGAGTGGTCAGGTGATCAGGCAGGGGCGGGTCCTCGCTGCAGTCCCAGAGTATGTGTGCAAGAGTGGCGGAGGTGCCTCACTGTGAACAGTGTCGGCTGAAGAGGTGGGCATATATGTCACCGTATATTTGCGGACAAGGAAACGAATGGCTACGGAGGCGGTGCCACACGATTTGCTGGGGCTAATACTAATACTAAACCACTTGCCCGTTATAAAAAAAATTTCTAACTCACTTTCTGCACAGTTGAGAAGTGCAAAGAAAAATTATGACGAACAAAAAATTATAGAATGTGGTAATAACACAAGGAAAAAGTGGGAAATAGTTACCAACTTTTTAAACCGTAACTCTCAGAAAGTCTTTTAGAGAATCACTCACAATGAAATGGTACACATTAATCCGCTTGATATGGCAAGTGCCTTTTGTGATGCTTTCTTCAATAACAATTCTGATTCCGCTTCATGCTGTTACATGTCCTTTAAACGCTTACCTCATTCATCTTTACTTTTTCCAACAACACCTGATGAAGTAATTTTATTAATTAAAGCCCTTAAAGCCACTAGTGCTGGCCTAGATAATATTAACAACAACCACATTAAAATGATCGCGGAACACATCGCTAACGTCCTCTCAGCTATCATCAACGTTATTTTTAAAACCGGTGTTTTTCCACGTGAACTCAAACGCAGTCGAGTCATTCCCATTTTAAAAGAAGGTGATGGCACGCTTACACAGAATTATAGACCCATTTCCGTTCTTCCAAATTTTAATAAATTTATTGAAAAATGTATCGAAAAGCGTCAAACAGAATATTTAGATAAATTTAATATTCTTTCTCCTTATCAGTTTGGTTTTCGTTCTGGCTTTTCAAGAAATCTAGCAGTTATTTCTCTTACTGATTATCTCAAAAAAGCGATTGATGAAGGTAAATTTGCAGCCCCGATATTAGTTGATCTATCCAAGGCCTTCGACACAATTAATCAAGCTATTCTTTATGCTAAACGTGAAGCCATCGGAATAACTTGTCCGCCTCTACTTCTAATCCGCAGCTACTTACAAGATAGAAAAAAAGTCGTTAACATTTCTGGGTACTACTCTAAAGAAGATACTACTAACATTGGTGTACCACAGCGGTCCATATTAGGTCCTCTACTTTTCCTAATTTATATTAATGATCTGCCTAGTTGCCTCTCCTCACCGAAGTGCATTCTTTAAGCTGACGACACTACTATATCTAGTAGTAACAATTGTATATCAAAGCTAACACGTAAGCTAAACGAAGATGTCATGAAAATTTCCACATGGTGTCACCTTAGCAAGCTGCAGATTAACCATAATAAGACCAATTTTGTTGTCTTTGCCTCACATCAGCGATCGCCTGAGCTGCTTCAATCTATTTCCATCAACAATTACCTAATTACTGCATTTAATCATTGCACCTATTTAGGTGTGGAATTTGATCATCATCTTAAATTTCACCTTCACATAGTTAGTGTGAAAAAGAAAATGACGCGTTTGACCGAATGACCGAATACGCGTTTTAATCAAAGCACGACCATATTTCTCATTTTCAATTCTCACGTCACTTTATTATGTTTTTGTTCATTCTCATATTAACTACAACATTGAATCATGGAAAAACACTTATAACAGTTACATAACTTCGTTGCAAGTAATTCAGAATCAAGCTATTCGATTAATAACATTTTCACTTCGTAGCATTAACGCAAATCAGCTGTTACATGCACATAATATTTTGAATGTGACTGATCTTGTTAACTATAACCTTGAAATATTAATTTTTAGGGCAATAAACAGTCATATTCCAGTAACCATCATACCAAAGACATCCCTTACTAATGTAAGTAATACTAGATTTACAGCAAGTATGAACTTCATTTTACTCTTCGTTCGCACCGACTATGGTAAGCAGTCATTACACTTTTCAGCTTTATCTCTGTGGAACAAATTTCCATTCCCTTTAAATTTGTTCAAAGCTCATAGATTTCGCACAGAACTTAAGTATACTTATTTAGCTTCCTCCGACCTTCCCATTTGAGTATACTATGTGTTCTATTTTTAACTTTCACTTTGTTTATCTATATGTCTCTCGCAATTTTTTTACTTTTTTTTCTTCTTAAGCTATTTTTGCACTTTCAACTTTTGTTGACTAATCCAAAGCCTTCTTATTGCTTAATACATTCATCTGTTGCTTTTCTGTTCATTTATGCCTTGTCTCCAAAAACCGTTATTATCTTAAATTTTACATATTGGCATTGTTGATTTATTAATTCTAGTCATCATGCACAGGAGGTCTCGTTTCAGCTTCTAACTACGGGACCTCCCTCTGTATATACTTATCATGTAATTATCCCCATTCTTGTATTGAATAAAATTGATTGTGATTCTGATTCTGAAACGCGCACAAAATAAAGATAAAAAACACTCGCATTATTAAGCGACGTTCTTAAGAAGTAGTAAGATAAGGAAGGTATTAAGTTATAAAAGCATAATTATGAAAGTGTGAGTTACAGCTTTCAATACTTGATTCATAGAAATGACGCCTTCTATAGCTCCCTCTAACCACTTGGTATGAAATTTGGCCTAGTACTTCTTTCCGCCACTGGAAGCGCTCTGAAAAACCATGTTACCACAAAAAAAATAAGAGTGATATGTACAATTTGTTAGTGCAATATCTCTGTGACGCGTGTTTTTAAAGATGTGCGTTAAATGATAAAATAAATCGACACAGAGTGACACACACACACACACACACACACACACACACACACGCACACGCACACGAACACGCACACACACACACACACACACACACGAACACGCACACGCACACACACACACACACGCACACACACACACACACACACACACGCACACACGCACGTACGCACGCACGCACGCGCACACATGTATTTACTAACCTTCCGAAATGCTCACGGGGGCCTGTCCCACGTATCCATTGCAGGCTGCGAAGTAGCCTAATACGACGGCAACGAGCACATCAAGTATGAGCGGCATTGTTAAGCAAGCAGAATAGCGGAATGCTCACGTAGTGCCCTTCAGTGTCTCTTTGTGCGGGAAGCTCTGAAATATTTGAGCGTAAGCGGTGCCGAATACAAGACAAAAGTGTTTCGATACATTGAGACTACAGCGTGCCAGCTCGTGCGCACTGAACACCAAAAATATAACCGACAGAACAAATAGAGTACGTGCCGTTCAAACTGACAGGCGCTATGAGGATTTCACTAAACAAAAAAGAAAAGAAAGAAAACACACCTACATGAAGTAGATACCGCTCGCCATTCAATCTTGCATAGAAGGTCCAGGAGAACAGCTTGAAGGGGCACGTTGCTCACAGTACTGAGTGAACGAGGGTAGGAAGCGGTGGTAAACTACGGTAACGGTCTGCAATATAAGAAAAGAAGGTTTATCGTTGACATGCGTGCACAAATGAGGTTGGACGTATTAGACAAGCTCTGCGATCCCATGTCGACAGAAAATTAACACTACAACAAAACGGGGGACCATAAATGTGCCCTCCTTCAAGCGAGTTTCGCTACCGCTAATGAGCACCGAAAACGAAGCGATAGTGACATCCGCCTCATTCGAGTTCGTTTGCATGGCGCTCGTTACTCCAGTCAAGATGTGTCAGTTTAACCTCCACATCGTGCAACCATGGAGCAAGTGCGGAGGCTGATGTTGTTGTTGAAGGCCTGTAAGATGTTTTACTTGTTACTGTACAGTCACGGCGTTCTCATTTCTTCATTTAGTGAGTCACTGTTTTTATCAAGCGCTGTACCAAGGCTAAGTGGACGTATGTTTGTGCGCAGGTTGGAAATTTTCTCGGCTTATAGCGCAGTCATGGAAACAGCAGCTAATTATGAGCTATGGATTAAACTCTACAGCGAGTGTGCCACGCTGTAATACAGTGTTGCAACATGCAAGAAGCAACAAACAATACATTTCCCGAGGCGCTCATTATCCAGTGGAAGAGTACAGCATGTAAAGATTAGAAGAAGCTGGGTTGGTGTACTTTGATTGCATACAGGAGGGGGGGGGGAGAAACGCAGAAGGCAAGGAGGGTAACCAGAATAACGTATGGTTGGCTGCCGTACACCGGGAGAATGGGAAAGGGTAAAACAAAGATGACAGTGAGAGAGAGGAGGGACGCAAAGAAGGATTTTAGCTGTGAGTTCGCTGACGCGTGCGGTGTTACAGGTATTACATTAATTGTCACAGATGTTCGCACAAGCCCGTCGGCCTGAAGAAGCACAAAAGCGCCTTCACCACTTTATGGGCCGACGAGCGATGTGTTCCAGCAGCACCTGCACAGAAAGCGGCTGATTGTCCAGTTTTTGGAGATCGTCGACAAGTTTTTTGTCTTTCTGGGGCATATCGTGGACAGTAGCACAGCAGGCGGTCGATATTTTCTTCGGTGCCGCAGACCTCGGAGATTGCGTGCAGGGGCCCTTGCATTGATGTGCTATTGAAAGAGCACTTGTATTTATTGACGGTTTCACCATCCCCGGAGCAGCCCGTACGCTGCTCCGGGCTGTTGTTGCGTCTTGCATGTTGCAACACCGTATTACAGCATGACACACTCGCTGTAGAGTTTCATCCGTAGCTCATAATTAGCTATTATAATATAATAATTATTATATAGTTCTATTATTCTGCAGTCCGTAGGCTGCAGTTCTATTTATCCCACATAAGGCAATAACCTCGTTTTAGTTTCACACAGCACAACAGTGATTTTCCAAACCGCTTATCGAAAAGAAAGGAAGGTTGTTCATTAGCGGCACAAGTCGCGTTTTATCCGAGGGAGTTGAACTTCTTCAAAAAAAAAGCAAAAAAATATGTATGCATTTCGGTTGCCTTGTGTTCGCAAGATTTGTTTACTTTTCCTTTGATTGGAGGGATTTTGCAAGTGTTTGATATATTGTAACACTTCTGCATGCGTTTTCCGACCATAGATTTCATCGCATGTGCCTGCGTCTTATGCCGCCAATGTGGTTTATTATGCGTGTTATATGTTCTCGGTATTTTTATGCGGTGGCTTCACTAAGCACTCAGTCTATGTTGTTGTTTGCTATGTTGTTGCTGGACGTCGCGCTGTTATTCATTCTGCAAAACGCGACGGGGCAATGAGCCCAGTGTGTATAAACAGTATAGCAGACTTGAAACTGTGCACACGTGAATGACGGTGCTGTTTTACGTGACCCTCAGCGAACAACGTTCAATTCTTTAGTTTTCAAAACTATCCCTAGATACAGCGCAGATAAGTATGCAATGGCCACAGCTGGTGAGCTCTAATTAAGAAACATAAGACGTACGAATGGAAGCAGCACTAACATTAAAATATTACGCGGTGGCAGGGCCACTTGCGGCTTCCGATTTATTTGACCACTGGAGGGAGATCGACTAGCCTGGTCGCAGCTTAATGGTAGCAAACTTTGATAAAACAAAGAAGAATCTTTGATGATGAGACAAGCACGACGACCAGACCACTGAGCCCTTTACAACGGAACGATGTTCACATTTCACTTTGCACCAGTGACCACGCAAAGGTGACCCCTGATAAGGAGCACTTGAATTTAGCCTATAGCTGGTATTTACTGCAAGACGCCTTTGCCGCTAACTAACGACCAGAAAAACGATAGAACACTATTAACACGTCGTGTTCTTTTGAGGTTCCCGCCATTCTATGGTGGTAAACAGATTCGCGGACATTTTTGAGTCTGGCCTGATTGTGATTCGTAGTTTTCAGATCCTTCTGGGAACAGTATAATTTTCGCAAGGTTTTTCAGTAGGTTTATTTCCATGAACTGCGTGTCACGCTATTTCAGACGCTATATGCCAGTTTCCAGCTACGTCGTATCGGTAAAGCACAAAGAGGGCCGCCATTGGACGGAAAGTACTTGCAGCATGAAATACTTTTTTCTTTAGTGTTTCTGAGCGTCCAGTGTCAACCGCTGTTCAGCCTTACTTATTGGCGAATTATCTCGCAATGATATTAGTTTGAATATGTGTAAGGTCTTGTCAATTGCAGCTCTCTGTAGCTAAATAGAATTATCGCAGGGTGAAGAAGAAGGCAATGCAACAAAATAAACAAACGGAGATGAAGAAGAAGAGTCTGATAAGGCTGCCGCTTAGCTACCGTCCGTCGGGTACCCGGGACACGCGTCTAAGAAGAACGAAAGCAGGAAGCCGTGCCGTTTCTGTGTGCTTGGTAAGTCTGGTCTACGTCACACCGCATGTTCTCTCGGATTGTTTGTGAATCAGCCGCTGCTTTAAGTTCTACGAAACTGAGTGAGGACTTTGTATTTTTCTACCTGAGACGCAACGACGCTTTGAATACCTTTCTCCTTATTGATACCACTGTGTAGTTTGCAAACGACCCACCGTGGTTGCTTAGTGGCTTTCGCGTTGCGTTACTAAGCACGAGGTCGCAGGGCCGAATCCCGGCCACGGCGGCCGCATTTTGATGCGGGCAAACTGGAAAAACGCCCGTCGCCCGTATACCGGGCATTGGGTTCACTTTAAAAACCGAAGGTGGCCAAAATTTTTCCGGAGCCCTTCGCTACGGCGAGCCTCACAATCAGATCATAGTTCCGGCACGTAAAACCCCAGAATTCAATTTAATTTCTTTTTCCGATTCGCAAGTGACATAAGAGTCAGTGAAGTAGCCGCGAACATCAATAAACAGTTAGAAAACCGAAGACATGACCAATTCCGTTTTGACAGTTCCTGCAAAGAAAAAATCGTCAGTTTCATGAAAGTGAACAGTCCATGAGGCGAAATAACGTTCATAGACAATTCAAGCGTATGCTTGCGAAGGAGAGCGGCAGCAACGCCCCCAATTACTCTCATTACTAAGCACGAATGTATAGCAACGTAACGCAATCTAACACGGTTTGAAGAGAAAGAGTGGCAAGGTTCGTAGTCTGTCCGAAGTATTTCGTGTGATTTATTCGCCCCAACATAGAACTTTCTGTATGTCTAT
>NC_091825.1:90810000-90887500 GCF_038994185.2 Dermacentor albipictus
TCTTCATTGGACTGATTTGTATAATCACATTCACCTGCTTGACAATGATTCGGAAAGCCGCCTGGTGCGAGCGCTGTCGTATAACGTTAACCTGAATAGCATAACACTTGAATGCAATCGTCTGAGCACAAGAGATGGTGAATCATTAGCACATCTCGCCATGAAAAGCAAAGCCCTCACCGAACTCACCTTGACAACAATGTTGGGCAGAACAATGGGACCGTTCTTGAGAAGCCTTGTGCCACGAGTGCACAATAATTACTGCCTCCTTCGTTTCAGATGCACCAACGTTGGCGAAGCTCTCGGGCGTGAACTGGCTGCCATCCAGAATGTCACAAACCGTAACAGTAGCCTTGTCCATCGAGCAGCGCGCTTTGTCATCGGCGACCGAGATACGTACTGCGCACGTGCTCTTGAATTAGTGTACGAACACGCAAAGGTGGTAGAGCTTGTACAAGAACACGTAGCCGTGAGTGCCACAGAAGCTGCAGACATGGTTGCCGTTGCTCTGCTGGGCCTCAAATGCTTGGACGGATACATGAGGGCAGCTGGTGTCGTTAAGGAGAAGGTGGTATGTCACCGACCCCTGGATGCGAGAAAGCAATTGGACGAACTAGATGAAGATTGTTGGTGGTACATACGAAAGTACCTGAAGGTGTCGGACGTAATAGACGTTTAACGTGTACTCACATTGCAGTACTTTAGACTAAATCCTGCATACGTTTTCGCAGTTATTTGTTCCTAATTTTTTTATATTATGGATTCGTCGTTGACGATTCGTGTTAATTAACCGTATACGTGAATTTGCAGCACTGAACCATAAATAATGATTGAAGCAAACGTATATTTTTTTCTTATTTATAAGCGAATAACAAAAATGGGCCATTGAAGCTGAATTTGAATTGAAGCTGAATTTGAAGAAAATGAATTTCTGGGTTTGTCGGACCGACGTTTGTGCTGATAGACGCGAAAATACGTAGCTTCGGTTTTCTGTCCAAATGTACGGATTCATTTGGATTTAACTCTTCACGTACGATTGCGTGCTAAAGAAACAACGAATAACGGAAAGAAATGAATGTGTGCAAATAAGAATGGCGCACAGCCAAAACTACAGCTCCCTGTTTTATTTTTTATCCAAATATGGTATTTTTATGTGTGGCCCACATATAGTGATTATGATTATAATGCCGCAGCTTACAAGAGTTTTGTATAATCAACCACTTAAGTATTCTTAAGTTGTGGTTTATACTGTTTCAAGACTCCAAAAATATTTGCTTGAATTGAGACAACGGCACACGTGGAAAACGTGTGCCAATAGTAATTCGAATAAAATGCATTGTCATACATTCATGAATCGGTACTTCAAAATTGTATCTGCGGTGGCCTGGCAGGCATGCACAACATGTTGAAATTTCGACAACAAGCGCTTCTGCGTTCAGTCCCTTAGACTGCTAGCATTTGCCCTTTAAACACTTGCAACACTTTTTATGCGATTAGCTTTCTTCGGGAACTCCAACCAGTTTGCGGCACGTCTCTATCTCTCTCTCTCTCTATCCAGCTGTCCTCGGCTAACTTCTTTCGCGCCTACTTCGGACACTGGGTAGTCTATGACTGTCTATTGAGTAGAGCATCGAGCTTCTATGCTGCATTAACCGTGGGTTCTAAGCCAACCATCGGACCATCTTGTGTCACTGGCTATGCACCCGAACAGACAATTTCGGCGCAGCATACGTGATATTGGCATGGGCCCATTATCGGCCAATCTCTATGAATGGATGTGCGAAAAAAAGGTTTAACAAGGGGTATGCAGGTTTAATAGAATAATATAATATAATATAACATAATAGATATAGTGTAATAAAATATATTATAATGTAATATAATATTGTATAATGGCTAAGCGTCAAGCGCGGCCACTTGATTCAGAGCCATTGCAACCAGGATACTAGGGTGCCATCATTTAACCAAGATGCACCATGTCGTGGCATAATTTGGCAATGTTATTGGTTGTGAGGCTTCTATATCGTGTGTCGGCGGTGGCTACGGGGTGTGTCGCTATATTGCTCTATAATTCTAATCACATTAACGTTGGTGTTCATGGCGAGATAAGTTCTGCCGGAATTTCTTGTCCCTCAACCAAATGTGTGAGAGACATATGCGAGAAGTGCCATTTTTTTAACCACAACAAAATAAAATATGCCGATAAAGCTCGGATTTATGAAGCTTTGCAGAAGGCACACAGTGCATTCAAGTCATGTTGAAAGTCAGGTAAATATCAGCAAGATATAATCAGGTAATAATAACTGTGAAGACAGTACCTACAGAACAATAATAAAAAATATTCACAATACAAAGACTTGGCTACTTCTTGCATAAAGTGCCACTTACTGCGCAGTTAGTTAGCGAAGTATATCGTATTTACGCGATTTTGACAAACGCACAATCTTTTTTTCGAAAATTTTACTAGAAGTGAAATGCGCGTTAGATTCGACTGCAACCTTAATCTAATATTGGCACGGAACGTTTTTTTTTTTAAATCCAATCCAATGCACACTTTGCTGCAGCTATGTCAGCTGCGGTAGATTTCGGCTTATGCTTTAAATTCGTTAAGCTACAGTATATTGTATACATTACAGCTAGTCAAGGATCATAATATCACAAATTGCACATATGGCGCTGAATACGAGATGCTCTGGCAGGACGGTATCAATAAGGCGCCATCTGACAGCGCTAATGAGAACTGCCGGTACTACTACACTTAAGATACAATAAATTATTTTTTTCCTCAGTGGAAAAAAAATCGCCATTGCTCTCTCTATTTTCACGAAAGACTGATAAGCGAGCCATCAAGAGCCTGATCTTTATAATTTCTGAAGTGCGCAAATCAGGTTCCATGTTACAATCGAGGATGTCTTAGAATCCGGTAAAATATGGTTAAACAGCTTTTCGCTTGCTTCACTCAAACTGAAACGAAGGAACAGAGCCGCATTTCGCTAGTGCAATCTGCATTCATTTCGGAGTAAAAGCATCGCGAGGATGGCAGCGACTGGTAATCACCACGACGACGGCACCGCGATGACAACAGTCGTCGTACGACTACGGCTGGGCAACGACGGAGCAAATGAACGTGACGGCGACGGCCACGTGATGGTCGTGCCATGACGTTGTCGTGGCAGAGATTCACAGGTGGATGCAGGCGTCAGTATGAGGTTAGAGTTACAAGGCTGCGATGCATTCCGCAGTTAAACTTTCTTTTGCACAGGGACGGTCTGATGCGGTCGCCTCTCCGCCATTTTCGTCATGAACAAGCGCTAGAAAACATTATATGCCAGTCATAATATCTTTTAAAAGAAAGGCTACATAATTCGAAGAGAGAGAGAGAGAGAAGTTTTATTAATGAATGACCGGCAGTTTCATTGTAGTGGCCTCAGGTGGCGGCTCCAAGTCCTTGGACTCGGGCGGCATCTTTGGGTTGCCGGACGGCCCAGAGCTGGTCTGCCAACTCTGAACTTTTGAGAGCCGCCTCCCAGTGGCGGCGACGCCGATGGAGAAGGTCCCCGGCGGGCCCCGCAGCTGGGGCGGCGTCGGGGAGAAGCGAGCTCGAGGCTTCCCGTACTGTGCTAACGGCCGAGATTACGGACGCGTCGCGCACGGATGTGGTCCCGTTACCGTGGTTGCCGGCACATTCCCAGAGCATATGTCGCAGCGTTGCTCGCTGTCCGCAAGCTTTACAGGCATCTGTTGGATATAAACCTGAGTAGAAGTGATGTAGGACCGCGGGGCTAGGGTAGCTGTGTGTCTGGAGCAAGCGTAAAGTTACGGCCTCAATCCTGTTTAACTTGTCCTGTGGTGGCGGGAATGTGCGTCTTTGGAGTCTGTAGTGTTGGGTGAGATCTCTGAACATGGTCAGGCGATCGCCATTCGAAATTCGAAAGAAATAAATTTTCAGAAAATGTTGTAAATAACAAGCGCAATGCAAGCGCAACAAGCGCAAGTCATGGATGAAGAAAAGTACAGGGGTGCGGTATTAAGGGCAAGGGCGGAGAGTTTATGGATAGGGGAGACGCCTACCAAGCGAGCAATAAGTGACGAGAAGAAACACGCGGTTTCCAAAGAAATAACAGAAATAACTTATCAAGGGGAAGTCACTAGTGATGTTGGAATGATTGAGCACGCTTTTGAGTCTTATTATGAAAGTTTGATGGGGAAAAAGACATGCGATATCGAAAGGTATAGAACTGACTTCTTGCCATTAATGCCAACATAACCAGACGAGGTCTGTGAAGCGCTCGACAGACCAATAAGCCTTTCTGGAGTTGAGGATGCGATTGACGAAATTAGTCCCGGCAAATCACCGGGGCCTGATGGTCTGGGAGGGGCTTTCTATAAGAGCTTTAAAAGTGAAATAGCTGTAGCATTACATCGCGTGATAAGGGAGATGTACAAGAATAAGGAAGCACCTCCTTCTTTTCGGACATCGCACGTTATTTTAATTCCTAAAGCAAAAGATCCTGCACGACTTATGGCGGTTGAAGCCTACAGACCAATAAGCTTGACGAATACGGGCTATAAGGTTTACACTAAAGTACTGGTGCGACTATTGCAGACCGTTATAAAAGAACTTGTGGGCCCCCATCAGACATGTGGTATCAAAGGCAGATCGATCTTTTCGAATATACATACTGCAAGGACCATACTGGAATGCTGCGATGAAAGAGAGGACAGAGTCGCTATGATACAAATTGACCTTGAAAAGGCTTTTGACAGAGTCGTCCATGATGTCATATTTTTGCTCTTAGAACATGTTAAAGCCGGTGCAGTGATAACAGATGGAGTAAGAATGGTGTACAAAGATTGCACTGCAAAGTTAGTAATTAATAGGAAATTAGGCGCCAGTATAAAAGTGGAGTCATCAGTAAAACAAGGACGCTGTTTGTCACCTCTTTTATTTGCCTTGTATTTGGAGTCTTTCTGCTTGAAAATAATTAAGAGCCAATCTATTCGTGGGTTTATCTACGCAGGAATTGAGACTAGAGTTCTGGCTTATGCAGATGACGTGGCAATATTTTGCCGTGATACAGAAAGCGTGAATAACACTATGAAAGAGGTTGTTTCTTTTTGCGCCGCAACTGGAAGTGTTGTCAGCTGGACTAAGTGCCTAGGTTTATGGCACGGCAGCTGGACACAGGTACCCGAGTATTTTTGCAATATGAACTGGAGCGTTACCCCTGGAAAATATCTTGGGGTGCCATTACAACATTATCGTGACAGTGCTGCGTATTGGATCGAAGAAGTAAAAAGAGTTAAAGATCAGACAGAAAAGTGGGGCGGGCATAATTTTTCGATGTTTTCAAAAGCTAGTGTTTGCAATTTGTCTTTAGTTACAAAGGTGTATTATGTACTACAAGTGTTATGCATGGCAAGGATTTTGGTGCAGAAACTTCACAGAGTGTTTGCGGTATATATATGGGGATCCACTTGGGAGAGAACTAGCCGGTGTAACTTGTTTCATTCGGTGAAGAATGGAGGACTAGGATTAACACACTTGTTTTTGAAACAGATTGTTAGTAGGTTCTTTTTCTTAAGGGACCAAAGTGATATATTTCTGCGTACTGTTATTCAAGTGAGACTGAGTTCTTCTTTGCCTGAGTGGGTTGTCTCATCAACAAATGAACGCACTCGAACACCAATAGGCTTTCTGAGGGAAGTTGTCATGTCCTTTTCTTTATTGAAAGCGCATTTTTCGAATGAATTTTTGACTTCAGTGACGCGTAAGAAACTTTATAGTGATCTGGTTGATGTTTTCTTGCCGCATCCTGTTTACCGTATGATGTATAACTTAGGACCTGAACGCAATGTGCTGAAACGCGTAAGAAAAATGCCGGTTAGATTTACAGCGAAAACCTTCTTTTTTCAATTGCATTCGGGCACTCTCCTTGTGAAGCCCTGGTTGCAAAGCAAGGGCTTCTTTGTTCCATGGTCTGTTAACTGCATTATATGTAAGAAACCTGAAACTATTGACCACATCTTCTTGGATTGCCATGACTCAGTTTTCTTGTGGGATGTTCTCAAACGGACTCTGAAGAAAGACCTGCCGTTAAGTCCTTTCGGCATTCGGTTCTTACCGTCTGCTGACACAGGGTGAGTGCCGGCTGACTTGATGATGCTTTTGTGTATGAGCAGCGTGTGGAAAACGCGTATGGATGTCAGGAATGCCCGCGTAGATGAAAGGTCTGCGAGGGAACACCTAAATAAAAGTCTCACATACACGCGTGATGCCCTCAAGCACATGATTGAACCCTCAGAGTGGTTTCAGGAGCTTGACACTCTGGTGTCTGTGATATCCTCTTTGAGTGCCTTTTAAATATGTAGTCCCTCGAAGTGATGTAATATCATTTTTCTACACGAAGTGACCTACTTTGTACGCGTTTGATTGGTGTTGAAATCAAGGTAATAAAGAAAAAAAAGAAAAAAATACTCGTGGCTCAGTGGTAGCGTCTCCGTCTCACACTCCGGAGACCCTGGTTCGATTCCCACCCAGCCCATCTTGCAAGAGTTGAGCCAAAGCCACCTAGAAAATCAGTCTCTGTAGCACGCCGCAACCTTCGCTTCTCATTCCAACGAGCAGCTCTGTCTCCAGGAGGCATCTCACCTCGTGAGTGTCTAGCAGAGGCAAGCGCAGCTGCTTATATACCGCCGCGACGCCGCGAGCAACGGCGCGAGTTGGAGCCCCGTTTCTCCTCTGTCGTGACGTCACGGTGTCACGTGGTATTGAAGGCGACACCGCCGCGCCTGAGGAGCTGGGTTGAGCTCTCGTAATATGCTTCGCATAATAGGGGACGTGTTAATGAACTCCGTGGCGGAAATGTCATGTTTCGTGCTTGAACCAAAGGATTCAAAATAATTATTGAACACTATTGTTTTGGCATACCCGTTTGTGATACGAGGATTGTGCTTAGTTTCTCACCAAATATTAGTGGATGAAGTACAGCTTTCGTAAAAACTTTCACATCAAGCGCTAGAAAGTGTCATGCGGTCGCTTTCAGCTACGCTTCCCAATGTCTCGACATCACTGTGGGTTACACCAGCTTCATATTTATTAGAAAGGGCATTCGTGGTCAATTGAATTGGTGATAAATGTTTCATGTTCCTGTACAAATTAAAAAGGTTCCAAAAAATACCGAACCCTAGTTTTTTTTTTCTATATTCATGTACCATATGACTTTCGTGGTGTCCTCGGTGAACTAAACAAGGGACATTGTTTACACATATTTGGCGAAATTAAGGGGCACTGGCAGAAAGTGTAGACAAAGCTCAAAGTGTAGGGACTTACGTATTAGTAATTTAGTATTAGTAATTTACGACTTAGTAATTTACGTATCTAAGTGACCCAGAGCTTTATATCAGTATGCTTTACGAACACCGCTGAATTTATGCAGCTGCCCTGAGATAACTACCAACACACGCGAGATCAAATTTAGTGAAAAGGGGGAGATAGAAGATACTACGCTCAATGTACTGACGACGTAAATTGTTTGTGGATGAGTTACTGACTTAGTGCAGATAATTTAACAAGAGCTGGAAAGCGTTATGGGCGGGCAAGATTTCAAACGCAACCATTGTGTAGGCCTACGGAAAATGTTTTCAGGTATGTTGGGAAAAAAAGGAACGCTATAGTGGGCCATCCTTTCCAGCGTTTTGTAGCTATTGGAGCTGCAGTGATAGAGGCTTCAGGCCTAACGGCAGAGCAAGCAAGTGAAGACATGGTGTGCCCCAACTTCACGCAAAATATCGTGGTGGTGAGCACGCCTGAACCAGACCATAAGGCAAGGTACGTGAGAATGAAGTCCTTCAAAATCGTGGAAACGGAGTACGAGGTCAATGCGTACGAGACGGCCCCGCACGCCACGTGCAAAGGGGTGATTAGACAAGTCGACATCAGGGACTCCCAGTCTACTATCACAAGGAATATCGTGCATGAGCGCAACCCACTCGCTTTGGCCGCCAAGCGCATCAAGACGTCAGGCTCAGTCATCGTCCTCTTCGATGGACTGAAAGTGCCAACCTTTGTGCGCTACGGGCCGACTTTGTTGAGATGTTATCTCTACAGGAAACAATTTGATGTGTGCTTCACTTGTGGTAGGGTAGGACACCGCTCGGACGTGTGCCCCACGCCGGACTCTGTTCAGTGTAGAGGGTGTGGAGCCCCCAACCCACGAGCGGACCACGTTTGCATGCCCAAGTACATGTTCTGTGGAGGAGACCATCCCACCGGAGACAAGGTGTGCAAGCAGAGATTTCAAACACCCTATGTGGTACGAGCTCGCCCAAGGGAACGCGCCCGGTCACGATCGGCCACGAGGGAGAGAAGCCGCTCCAAGTCGGGAGGATCGCAGGCGCAAAGGGAACGCGCCCGGTCGCGATCGGCCGCGAGGGAGAGAAGCCGCTCCAAGTCGGGAGGAGCCCAGGCGCTCTTAGAAGATGGAACACCCGGTGCCAAGCCGACAGTTGGGACCGCCTGGGCGGATAAAGTCAAAGGTACGGTGAGAATCGTTGGTGGCGCCACTACGCCAGCGGTGACTGAAAGCAATGATGCCAGAATAGAACAGTTGATTAGGGAGGTAAACTCTTTGCGTAAAGCTAATGCAGAGCTGACCAAACAGGTAGCAGAACTGAAAAAGAAGGCACAGCCGAGCCCTGCCAGCGTAGCAGTAGCCAGACCAGTAGGTCAAAGCAACGAACCAAGTGAGGGAGATAACTACCCTGCCCCGAAAAAAAAGAGCAGTAAGCCCCAAAACTGACTCGGTTTTCTCAGTCCTCAGTGAGCTGAAAGAGGTAATCAAAGAAATTAGAGAACCGACGGAAAGGACTAACTTTAAAGTGGATAAACTATGGAAATGGAGGTTAACGACCGAACAGCGATTCAAGAAACTCGAAACGAAATGCGACGACGACGAATTCTTGCCGTCAGAATCAGAAAGCGTAAAATCGCTCTCCGGAACGTCAGGGGGCGCTCCAAAGAGATCGATCGCGGGTAACAGCAAAATTAACCCATTCAATAACCATGGATAGCGCCCACAGTTTTAGTGTGTGGCAGTGGAATTGTCGCGGATTCCACAACAAAAAGGCATCGCTGCGCCAATTAATTAGGTCGATGGGGGTCAAACCAAAAGTAATTATGCTGCAGGAAACTTTAGCGGACGAAGTAAAGCTAACCGGGTACAAATCGGTATGTAGAGAAAAAGATTCCGGAAGGGGATTGGCCACCCTCGTTGACAAAAAGCTACCCTTTATCGAACACGATATCCATCTCGGATTGAGTAAAATCGAGTATATCCTAGTAGAAGTCTTACTCAAAAGGCACAAGGGCAGGGCGCAGAGTGTCTTCTGCCTGAACATTTATAGCAGTCCCACCTACAAGAAACAAAGCTTTAGGGCACTTTTCAACAAGGCACTCGCAGTCGCAAAGAGCTCTCCGCTCATCATCGGAGGGGACTTTAATGCCCCCTACCAAGCGTGGGGATACGCTTGGAATACAAAGAAAGGTGAGGGGTTATGGAACCTTGCCACGGACCTGGGACTGTGCCTGATCACAGATCCGATTTTCCCCACCCGCTGTGGAACGTCCACTTGCAGGGACTCTACGCCCGACCTAACTTTTGTCAACAACTCGAAACAAGCTAGTTGGGAAAACTCGGGCACCGATCTAGGCAGCGACCACTATATCATACACATAGGTATAGGTATGCCGAAACAAGAGACTAGAAACTTTCGGTGCACGGACTGAGACCTTTTTAGGAAAGTTAGAGCGAAGAGAGTAGAATCGGAACCGATAGAAGCGTGCAGACAGTCCTTCCAGACCTGGATCAACCAGCTCGAAGAGGACCTCAGGGAGGCCACTAAAGAGATTAAGACCGAAGAAAACATAGAGAGCATAGACAGTAGGCTCGCGCATCTGATCGAGGCCAAACAATCCATTCTGCAAAGATGGAAAACGCAAAGACTGAACCAAAAGCTCAGGAAAAAGATAGCGTTGCTAAACAGACAGATCGAGGAGCATTCGAGAACGCTCGTGAAACAGCAGTGGGACGAAGTTTGCCACTTGGCAGACGGCAGAATCAAACATGGAGGCAGTTGGAACATCCTCAAACATCTATTGAACGAGAGCGACACTAAATCAAACAAGAGAACAGCAATTACAAAACTGGTACATCAAGTCAGCCAGTGCACGACTCAGGAGGTAGTCATGAGACAGCTCGCGGACAAATATCTCCCGCTCGAACAACCGGGCGATAGCGACGAACGCGTGGAGTACATGGGAGGACCGTGCGAGGAAATGGACCGCGATTTCACCGAGGGTGAGGTACGGGCCGCCCTCCATGGTCTCTCTAGTAGATCGGCAGCCGGACCCGACGGTATTACCAATAAACTCTTAATGAATCTAGACGATGAGTCGATCACTTTCCTGACGGATCATTTCACCGAGTTGTGGAGAAAGGGAGACTATCCGGAGGAATGGAAGATAGCTAACACCATCCTCATACCAAAACCGGGCAAACCACTCCATCTGGATAACCTACGTCCAATATCGCTTACATCGTGCATAGGTAAAGATATGGAACACGTTATTCTTAACAGACTCACTAGATACGTCGAGCAAAATGGCATACTCCCGTATAACATGATCGGTTTCCGCCCCGGACTATCGACTCAGGACGCCATGCTCCTGATCAAACACCAGCTCATACACGTTAGCCCGGTGCACGCGAGAGCGATTCTGGGACTAGACGTCGAAAAAGCTTTTGATCGCATAGAGCACAAGGCCATCCTCGAGGTCCTGTCCGAGCTGGGGTTGGGCGAGAGGCTATACAGTGTAGTCAAGGCGTTTCTGGGTGGTAGGCAAGCGAGCCTCACGCTAGGTGAACTAAAATCGAAGGTGCTGAACCTGGGAAACAGGGGCACCCCGCAAGCGGCCGTACTTTCGCCCATGCTATTTAATCTAGCAATGAGCAGAGTCGCGAGGAAACTGGACAGTATCGAAAATATACACTTTGCAATGTACGCCGATGATATAACCATATGGAGCGCCAACGGTAACGTAGGCCAAACGGAGACCAGACTGCAAGAGAGCATACACGCCGTGGAAAGCGCGCTAGGCGAGATGGGACTCAACTGTTCGGCGGCAAAGTCGGAGCTTTTGGTCCTAAAACATCGACGCAGGGGTCGAAGACCCAGGGGCTACGTCCCCGGGGAGGAACCCAAGATTATGTTACGCTGTCACGACGGATCCGCGATCAGGCAGGTGGAAAATATTAAAGTTTTAGGCTTCCACATATCAGCGGGAGGTACCAACCTGAATGCCATTCAGCACATTTCAAACAAGATGGACCAAGTAATCAGATTACTAAGGAGAATCAGCAACAGACACAGAGGCCTGGGTGAGGACAGCGCTCTAAGGCTAGTGCACGCCTTCGCTCTATGTCACTTCACCTACGTGGCAGGTCTATTTAAATGGTCGCAGGCCGAGCTGAACAAGCTAAACACTCTGATCAGAAAGTTAGTGAAGGCTACCCTAGGTATACCCATCAGCACCTCGAACGTGAAGCTCATGAACCTAGGCGTGCACAATACGATAGAAGAGATGGCGGAAGCGCAACAGATGGCGCAGCAGGAAAGACTGACGAAAACGCGAGCGGGCAGGCTTATACTCAAAGCGATAGGGACAGACCCAAATAGATCAATGAACCCGAAGGAATCCGAGGTAAAATTGAGCGCGAAACTTAGAGACGCGATCAGAACCACCCCCCTCCCGAGAAATATGCACCCGGAACACAATGTTAGCAGGAGAAAAGCGAGAGCGAAAGCTTTGTTGAAAGCAATTGAACAGCTAGGACAACAGGCGGCCCTTGTAGACGCTGCCTGGGTCAAAGGCAAAGAGGCCTACACCGCCGTGGTGGTCGACAGCCGGGGCGAGGTACGGGACGCCATCACCATCTTCACAAAGGATTCCATGGTGGCGGAGCAAGCCGCGATTGCTCTAGCCATCAGAAGCCGTAAATGGTCTTTCATCTATAGCGATTCCAAAGCAGCAATTAAGAGCTTTGACAAAGGCTATGTAGCTGGGACTGCGGCTAAAATTATCGACAAGGTCGAAACTATCAAAACTGAAATCCGATGGTTTCCTGCACATATGGGACAAGTGGACGAGACTCGGCCCAACCTCAACGAGGTGACGAACGACCTGGCACGAGGACTTGCTTGCCGTGCCGGTCTGAACCGAACCGACGCCCACTACCATTCCGGGGAGCATAAAGATCAGTTACTAACTTACAGCGACATCAATAAATATTACTACTTGGGGCGTAGGCAATTCCCTCTGCCACACGTAAAATTTAACAGGGCTCAGGCAGTGACGCTACGTTTACTGGAAACCGGGACGTACCCCACTCCATATTTCATAAATAAAATTCACCCAGAAAGAGAAATTAGGAAAGAATGTAACGTGTGTGATGGCATTATTGACATCAGACACATGCTGGCGGGCTGTCCCGCGACTCTCGCCGACCCCGAAGAAGAATGGCTTTACTGGCACAAGTTGATAACAAGCTCTTCATATCAAGATCAGCTACGGGCTGTCCAGAGGGTCCACGATGACGCCATAAGGCTCGGCCTGGCGGTGCCGACGTGGACGCGGCCCGCCTCGGTCTGAAAAGACCGGGCTTCAGGACACTAATAAAGTTTTGTGAATGAATAAATCTTTCCAGCCCTTTGCTCGGGGAACGCAGCTCGTGCTGACTGTCCATGCCGTGCTCTGACGGTAGGCCCAAATGCTGGCCACTAATAAACGTCATTACAATGTTCAATTGCCTATGAATGAATCATAATCAACGGAACCTTATTGCAACTCCTAGAAAGAAACAGCTTCACTGCCAATTCGGTCGTGATTCTACCCGGTCGCACAAATGTGGAGTAATTTTTCTAAAGCTTAAAGGGACACTGAAGTGAAAAATTATTTGTTCTGCATCAGTAAATTACCGTTCTACAACACCAAAAACACCACTCTTATAACGATAAAACGTTTGGTAAGCCAGAAAAAGCGTAAGAACGAAATATGGCTGGCGACGCCTACTTATATTCCCGCACCTGGGGGCTGTGACGTCTTGGATTTTGATGGCAAATCCTAGGGCCTACTAAATATATATATAGCGGTACAAATTGACTACATTGTGTTCTAAAGGAACGAAATATTAAACATGGCAAGTTTCGGGAACCTTTATTCAGCCAACGCAGCCCAAATGAGAAAACATACTTTGGAATCCCTGACGTCACGCTGACGTACCGGCGCTGGGGTTTCGGCGCGAAATGCAAATACTGATACTTGGACCTTCATTTTCTCGTCTAATAATCAAAAAATTTTTATTTTTTGAAATGACTGCCTGCAGGGTTCTCAAACAATGCTTCATTAGTCTAAACTTATTTATTGTTTCTCTTTAGTGTCCCTTTAAACAGCTCCGCTGTTTAAGCTTTAGTTTCACCGTGGAGCGTTACCAGAAAACTGAGCCCAGCTGTATGCCGCCTCCACCTGCGAGAGCACCAAGCCATGTAACCTCCTCGCCCCACACGCACGTAGTGCGGAGTCGTGACGTCCCAGGCGAGTAAAAGCTCGGAACAGCCGGCGCAGCGCCACACCTCTCGTGTCCTCTGCTTCATGCGTACTGGCTGCTGCCATGGGAAGACCATGGGAAGAAAGTCCAGACACCCCAAGAAGAAGCGGCTTACAAGGAAGAGCGCCGTACTGCCAAGCGAGAAGCGATGCGTCGCCGCCGAGCTGATTCGGAACACCGCGCCGAAGCTGCGGCTGAGAAGAGCACACGCCGAGTCAAGGATCCCGAGTTTCAGTCCATGGAACGTGATAGTCGGCGCCTGAACGCTCGACGCCGCCGAGAAAGCGAACCCGGCCTGCGACTGCTCGAAAACTTCCAGCGTCAAGCCCGCCGAGACAACAACTTAGCAAAACCTAGAAACAAGTTAACCAAGCCTACCATAACCTCGCATAACCTAGAAACAACTTAGCCATGCTTATCAACAAATTAGCAAAACCTAGCATAACCTCGCAAAACCTACGAACAACTCAGGCAAGCCACGTAAAAGCTAGGTGATCACAAGCTCCACTGTTGACTCCAGCCTTGCACAACTAAGGCAAGCTGCGCACGTTTTTTGTTTCCGTCGTTGTTTCTCGCTACATATAAACAAAAAACATCTGGGGGCTTTCTTTTTCCAATTTTGCCTCTATTGACTTCTCCAGTAATCCTTTCTATATATCGAGTCCCCTGCTCAGGGTTCCAGCAGCAGGGATGTTCGCATTGCAACGTGACATTTTATTTGCAACAAAGGAAGACTGTTGCGCTAATCTGATATTGTTTGCCTGTAAGAGTGGCTCACATCGATACCATCTTCATTCTTCTTTCTTGCGAATTTGCATACAAATTCTCAGTTTTATTTCATTAATCTTGAAGAAATCCTGTAAGTTTTCGTTATATTCTTTGACGCTGGTATCGCCTTTCATCTATTTATTTGTGCTTTTTTATTTTAAATATGCTGCCTGCTTCATGGCCAATGCCCCGTTGTGGTTATGTGCCGTAAACTGGAAACCATCACTATCATCCATCTTTAGGAGATGCCAGTTGCCTAACAAGGAATGTTGCAGGACTCAAAACTTCGACAAGCGGACTCGTCTTCGGCAGGACGTCAAGGTCACGTCAAGGACGATTGCAGTAGAGGCTGCATTAGGGCGATGGCACAATAATGGCGATGTAGTAAACCGTCTCAGTAGTTCGGTTTACTCCACAGTTTTACAGAACCGCTGCAATTATTTAAATTATGAGCTTTAACGTGCCGAAACTGCTCAATGCGTTATGCGTGACACCTTAGCTAAGGCTTCCGGCATAATTTTTACCACCTAGGGTTCTTTTAGGCGTTCCTAAATCTAAGTACAAGAGTGTTCTTACATATAGCCCCCATCGAAACCCGGCCACCACCCACGGCGAGGAATATTATCTTAAACGTTTTTCGCATCCGCGGAATGCCAAAGTTTTTGAGCAACTACGGCGTCTACAACAGGGTTACGCCAAAACCGTTGTGCTTAAAATCGGTTCCGTGGGATGTTAGTATTAGCGGAGGGAAAAGGAAAATAACACAATAGAACCAAATAACTGTCCATTATCGGCAGATTACTAATACAAGTGACGACAAGACGGCACAATAAGCTAGTCGAAAGTAGAACTCTCATCCGGCGAGCAAGTTGAGTTGGTGTAGCATTCTGCTGTTGGGATTGCTATCGCTTGCCTCAGTTATGGTGGCGGCCCAAGTAGTCTGATGAGGGCAGAAGTAACAAAGAAAAGGATAGTGAGTGCACACAAAATTAAATGTGCACAGCAAAAAAAAAAAAAGAGGAAATCGAAACGCTGGTCGGACTTATTCTCAAGTCTTCCATTGTTTCTGCTTTATCGTCGTATGGAAGACGTTAAAAAAGAAAGAAACCTTCACACACGCTATATGTGTTGCTTCATATTAAATCATTGGGTTCTTATTCTCAGTTTCGTTGCATGCAATCTTTCTTCTGATCTTAATCTTTATAATTTCGTTCCCACTTAACATCGGCTTAACTACTTAAAGAGCAAGCAAGCAAAAAAACATAAATAACCTGGATAGTAGGCCAATACGCCGTAGTGGGTAGGCACCATGAATAAGGAGCAAGCAAGCAAGCAAGGTTCTTTCGAGCAGGGGGAAGGGAAGAAAGAAGAAGAAATCTGGGCCTATTGTTCCAGTCAACCTTCGCAGTGCCGCGTTTCGTCAAGCCCAAAGTACTCGGCATAGTACTCGGCAATGCCTTTCAAAGAGGTAACACTAAGTTTCGATTTCAGTAGCAACAATTGTGAGCGAACAGTATTGGCTAGGAAAGCGCATTCATTGCGGGGAGAAAAAAAAAATAGCCACGCTATAATGTCTAATGACTAGTACAGTTTCGCGAACACGAGCATATTTCAGGCCGTGCATTCAGGCATATTCAGGCTGCCGCTAGCATTCTCTCAGTGCAGTAATGTAGTCACTCTCGCATATCCTTCCCTATAGCCTTCGTTGTCCAAGGATCATCGGGGACAGATGTCGCCATGTCCTACGCGAGCGAGGGGATCTTGTTCACTGATGTTGACACCACGGGCGCGAAGCCCGGGTAAGTGTGCTTGAAAGAAAAACTTATTCGCATTAAATTTTTATCAAGAAAGACAACATAGACCTTCTTGTAATTGTGAATACTGTCATTACGTATATACGAATCTCTTTCAGCTTGTAAGGAGCCACGTATCAAGTAGGCAATACGCGCAGTTCTATGCCTAAAAATGATTATTCTGGTGAACGAAGCCTATACGTGGAATTGTGTCCTTCATATGATGGAGCGAGATTTCACCTCTTGATGATTAAACTAATCAATAATTATTTAATATTCTCGTTATGTTATAACTTTAAACAATCTTTATTGTTTTTAGCGCACAAATGGGTAATCAGTTGCCAGAAAGAGGGTAACTAATTGTCCAATTGTTCCTTCATTTCCAGCTGTACATGGGCGCCACAGAGGCGGTTCGCATCTTGGGTGGAAAAACAATTTACTTCAAACGCGAATGGCTATTTTCGGTAGCTCTTGAGCGCTAACCCTGAAATACACCCTATACTCATGAGTTGAAACGGCTGCTTTATGAAGAATTTGGCGGATTCAGTCAAATGCTCGGAAACGTTTATACATTATTGTCATTTTCTGTACTGCGCCATCCTCTTTGGAATATGGGTACGTACAGTCGGCGTAACGCCTGTGTAGAGCGCAGGAACGGCGGGCTCCAGGGTGCTCAGGAGCCAGCCAGCGACGTCTAACGTATAGCTGCCGCACCTAAACGCACCCTGCAGCTACCGTTAAGGCTGTTTCACATGGCGCGATTTTCCCTCAGCGACACAGCGAATTCCGTCGCTCAGCGACTGGATTCCAACATGTTGGTCGCGCGGTCGCCGAGTCGCAGCGATCGGCGCGATGTGGGAGGGGCAATGTGTGTGACTAAACAAAGCGCCGTCGCTTTCCTGTTTTACCATGCGATGGTAGCTCTGTGGAGCAATGTGACGCGCTACTTTTAGTTATGTTTTGATAGGGCGTACTCACCAGCACATGTGGCTTACGAGCTCCATAAACATTTTTTTTATGCGAAGCATATTACAAGAGCTCAACCCAGCTCCTCAGGCGCGGCGGTGTCGCCTTCAATACCACGTGACACCGTGACGTCACGACAGAGGAGAAGTGGCTTTGGCTCAACTCTTGCAAGACGGGCTGGGTGGGAATCGAACCAGGGTCTCCGGAGTGTGGGACGGAGACGCTACCACTGAGCCACGAGTACGATGCTTCAAAGCGGTACAAAAGCGCCTCTAGTGAATGCGGTGTTGCCTTAGAAACGAGCTGTTTCTAAGGCGTGCGTCTCTTGCTCAGGCGCACATTTCGTTGCCGCGCCGAACGCTGCTTTGCTCGACGCTCACCGCGTCCAATGCGGGCGCGTAGTCGCTGCCCTGTAGCCCATTGTCTTACACCCCTTGGCGGGTCGACGGGAACGCTGTCGCGTTCCACTCTTGAAGGCGAAGCAGTAATGCATGAGTTGTTTCTTCGTCTAGCCGAACCAAATATAGCCAAGCAACAGCAGTTCACCAGGCTAAACAGTGGTTCAACAACTAAAATAAAGGCTAGTATGCTTCGCATCCTGGGCTTAACCTTACCTAAGCCACAGCCATTTTTTTCTACCGCTTTCACAATTCGTTTAAAAGGAGAAGCTGCACGCTATCCAGGTCAAGAGCAGACGCCGCTTCAACATAATAAGGCACGTACACTCTTGATCGCCACCGTCGTCAACCTATTCATCGCGACAAATTGTGCCAGCTCCGCGTACATGTACACTCAGTAGTAGCTTCTTCTTCTGCAAAAGCAAATACTCCTCCAGGAAAAAAGTTGTGGCTTCCATAGTAACAATGAAACTAGAGTGTACTAAACAGAACTACCCCACCGACGCCGCACCAGCCGCAAGCTCATACTTGCAGTGTTCTGCAGCATCTCACTCACCGCATCTGCAAGCTGTCGTAAAGTCTGAAGGCCTTGAAAACGTTAAAAAATGGAGTACTTATTCTATTATCGAATAATAATAGGAAAACTCGAATATTTGATTACTTTCCATGCTATTTTTATCTAACGAGGCAGGCATGGATACTTCGTGAGCAGGAGCAACCTTGCGCATCGCTGCGACGGAAATCGCGCTGCCGCAAACGCATTTGAAAGCTGTCACAAAAAATCGCTACGCGACGTGCTCGGCCGAACGATTTTTTTCGCCCCGATCGCACCATGTGAAACAACCTTTAGTCGTCGGGCGCAGCAGCTAGCGTTATAGACGTCGCTGGCTGCCTCCGGAGCGTCCCAGAGACCGCCGTTCTCGCGCTCTTAACAAGGGTGACGCCGACTGTACATAACGGTTGGTATACAACAGTAATACAGGCGCATAAAATCTAAGCAAGAGTATGCAATGGAAGCGATATAGTGAGCACACAAGAATGCCAACTAAAGAAGTGTTACGCAGTATTATAGATATATTCGTACACGTTTAGTACAAGATTCTTATTGACAAAATGAAAAGGCAATTAAGTATAAAAGTGATAGTTTAGAGTGTTACTAAACGAAGACGAACAGGTGAAAGTGGCAATGTGCTGAGGAAAGCGATTACACTCAGCGGCTGCTTTGGAAACGAATGATGCAGAAGAAAGTTCTCGTAAACTCGCCACGGTATATCTCCTTAGCTGTTGCGTTGCGATTCTGACGACAAGGGCTTAATTTCTGCCTCGATAGTCGAATTTAAATGGGTGCGGAATGCAATAAACTTTGTTGTACCATGTATTGCGGGCACATATAAAAATTCCAGATCGTCGAAATTATTTTCCACATCCCCCACTACTTCGTGCATCATAATCACATCGTGATTGTGACGCAGAAAATCCCGCAATTACTTTTTTTATCCTCGTCGTACGAGCCCGTGGACGCGCAACATGAAAGCAATGCCGAAATTGACTTATTGTGCTTGACAGGCCTGATATGCACGGCATACGATAACGGTGGAATGCCAACCAGCGTGAACTCTGACCTTCTTACGTTAGTAATGACAGACCTTATGAAACATCGACAGTCTATGTTGTGGCTATGGGAATGAACTAATAGGTCTGGTAGCGCTCTCAGCGATTTATTATTCATATGGCGTCAGTATCCAGAGTGGACGAACTCGTCAGTATTACAGTTAGGGTCTAATTATAAGGGAAATATTAGGTAAGTTTGTTGAATGTTCGGGATGGCGGATACGTACTCTGCATTCGTACTGACTCGCCATGTACAGGTGAGCAGTTTTTTGTTGTGGTTTAGCGTAGTGGTGTGTTTAGGTAGCTAAGCATTTCGTTACCTGATGCATTTAGTAGTTTATAAAAAAGTACACAAAAATAAGTTAAGGAAAAGGAACGAAACGATATGACTGCTCACTGCACTTTAACTGTCTAGTTTGGCTATTTAAACTTGACCGGCGGTGAGCAGCAGGGCATGTGGGTAGGAAAGTAAAAGGATATGGAGAAAGGATAGCAGAAAGGATAGAGTGAAAGAGGGCATTCACCGATATTCATAACGTACGGCCTCGTAGGCATGTTGGTTTGGCGTTCGTATGCTTTGCGGTTAGGTTTGTGATGCTTTAGAGCGCAGCTCTTACGGCCAACCTGCATAGAGCAAACTTTCGCGACCAATTTTGCATCACGAAAAATCCAGCGCGAAGTGCCGCCGCGTAGTCGTCAAACCACATTCCATGCAACCAAGAGCGGATGAACGCCGCCAACCGCGCGGTCAACGCAGCGCGAAAGGAGTCATTGTGGCCAGGCGAGCTAAACTACGAAAGCGACTTTGGCGAATGAAGGTAGAAGGTAAAAATGCGGCTTAACCAATGTTTTCTGCATTGAAAATAAGGCAACCGACTTGAAAAAAGTGCGTACATAAGTGTGCATTGCTGAAAGGGAGCTATTTAGGCTGTTACTGTTTTTTTTTTATATGCAGCACGTCCGTATTTAGCCGTTACTATCCCTCGTCTGTGACCCTTTGTTTACGGGTCGCTCTGTGCGCACGCAGTTTTCTCCAGTCCGCATCCGCCTTCGAACCTGCCTTGCAGTCGAGGAAACCCGGAAGGCACGGAGGAAAGAAACTAAGGAGAGGCCCTGACGTCACTCTCTGTGAAGCTAAAGTGAAGCCGGAAGTTGGCGTTGCTCATGGCGTTGCTCCGCCTATCGGGCCAGCTCTCCTCTCTTGTATAGATTTCTCGCGAAACCACGCCGCGCTGCGCGCAACCGTGCTGCTCGGACCCGCGAGCTCCGCAGCAATACTAAGCAGTCGTTAGCACGTTAGCATGATTCCGCGAAAGAGGGCAACATTTCCCGCGGATATTCCTTCGTCCGTAGCCATTGCCGTGACGCGGTACATTGCGTACAGCGTTGTATGCGCGTTCATTTTACGAACTTTAGTTCCTCCTGTCCCACCTGGCCACAGCAACATGCGGTAGAGCACGGTCCAGATAACACAGCGCAGCAAAACACGGAAACTAACGCAAACCTGCCCGCACGGCGCCTTTGCCACGGTACGAAACCTACGGAGCAACACGTGTGAGCGCATAAAACCATAACAAAGCCGCCATTGTGGCCCAAAAGGCGTGGCCGCTACAGCAAAGAAATAAAAAAACAGCCAAACAAAGGAGAACCTACTACATCATTTCCTACACACTCTTCTCCTAGCGCGCAGAGGGGGCAGGGCCTCTCCTCGGTTTCCTTCCTCCATGCCCGGAATGTTATTTATGTTACGATGGCCATGACAATCGTAGTCATGCTTCATCAGCCGTAGCCAAACGTCAGCAACCAAAGCTCCCTGCGGCGGGCAAGCGACGGAAGCCAACCTCTGTGCTATGGTCCGATTGGTCCACGCTCTCCGCCGCGCGCAACGACTTCCGGTGGCGGCGGTTCGCAGGCCGGTGAATATCTGGGAAGAGTGAATCGGCGGTGAAGAGGCAGTTTTTGGACGTCAGGCGGCGAAGGAGATTCCTTATGGAAGGGGGTTGAAAATATGGCATGAAGTGCAGCGCAGTAACTGTCTCTACGTAGCGGACACCTCAACCGCCCTGAACAGGGGGGAATGGGAATGAAAAGAGGGGTGAGAGACGGAGAGAGGGGGCAGCACCAGTCGAAGCGGCGTAGGCGTGACTGGCGCAAGGTTAAAGGCGGCTTGGAAGAGCGACGTCCTCGGCGAAGGCCAAGAGCGCGCGGAATTCGACGTCGGGCGGCGGCCGCCGAAAGTTCGTCGCTTTTTCGCTCCATAGAGCTTGGCCTCTAGCGCCCGTTTCTGCGACGAGCGTCGGCGTCGTCCCTCGTAACCTAGCGAACGAACACAACGTAGGATGAAAGCGAACGCCGAGCGCAGCGAGATAGCGAAGAGTGCGACAAGGGAAGTGGCGGTGGCGTATGCAGCGGAGCCATGACTCCGAAAGCGGAGGAGGAGGCTACGGCGAAAGCACGAGAAGGAAAGCGTATAACGGGACGGCTTTGCGTTCTCTTTCAGAAGGAATGTAATTCTGCTTCTAATTATTAGAAATAATGAGTTCAAGATACCTTGAAATATTTTTAACTTATGGCAAAAATAGTCCTCTCTCAAAGTATTCTTCAAGACACAAAAATACTTGACTTGAGCAG
The DNA here is from genome assembly GCF_038994185.2 of Dermacentor albipictus. Taxonomy (NCBI): domain Eukaryota; kingdom Metazoa; phylum Arthropoda; class Arachnida; order Ixodida; family Ixodidae; genus Dermacentor; species Dermacentor albipictus. Next base: position 90,831,832 of record NC_091825.1, read on the forward strand.
GGTATTTAAGATACGTGCAAGTATGAAAATTCGTCCCGAAATACATCGCATTCCCATACAGCTTCACAAAAGTGCCTGGCTAGCAGTTCGGGACGAGTCACGAGCCAGTTCGCCGACATATTGTGCTCTCTATGAAAAAGGTGTCCTGCGAACCTTAAACGTTTTCTCACTAGAAAAGCGTTTTTATCAATTAGCGAAGCAGACGATGCTACTGTGTTACTGTTACACTTGTGCTACTGTGCTACTGTTATATATTGCTTACTTCAGCAGTGCAAAAACACTAGGTGGTCTTGCGCGGCTGCTTGCAGAAAACAGACCTAAAATAGCTGAAACACTTTTATTTGTTAATTTTATTGTGATACATCGCTGTGGTAATGCTATCTTATTACATCTAGAACTTACAGTGCTCTGACACAGCGATAGATTAGGTTAATGCGCAATATAAAACAGGGTGTGGAAGACACAAATGTCTTGAATCTCAAAAATGTTCGGACGTCCGTGGTTGAAAGGATGTTCTACACACGCCGCCTTGGCTGTGAGTAGTGCTGGTTAACATATCCAGGTCTAATCGTGTACAAGTATACAAATACCCAACAAAGATGACGCAATAATGGTGCTGAGGTAGCTTAATTGGTAGAACTCGGCACGAAAAATACTGAATATGTCGGTTTGCCTCCCTCCTATATCCCTGTCTCCACTCATCTATTCGTTCGCTTTTATTTCCCTGTACATTTTATTTCAGTATTTCAATGAAAGAGCATTTAATTCCCCTTATGCTTTTACGATGCTACGCTCACCCAGGTAGGGTTTAGTTTTCGTTTGTGTACGCTTGTGATTAAAAAAAAAAACATGCACTTCTCAAGATCCGCTTGTCCTACCCGCTCGCCAATGTTTAAGGCAATGCAGGCTCGCCTGATTACTAAACACACAAGTGCAGGGAAAAGCTCTCACATTACTTTTTACAGTGTGCTGGTCTCTCTGCACACGCAGATGAAGGCTTCAATAAATAAACGCGTGCTTTCTACACCTTGAGATTGCAAAGCGGTATATATCGAACAGCCCGAAGTTTCGTCTATAGCTCCATTTCAATGTGGCCGCTCATAAAGCCGCAGGTTCCGTTAGCGGCTTTGCTACACCCGAGCCCTACGAGCCATATGGCCACTGTCACGGATGCTGGGAGCATGCGCTGACGGCGCCGCAGCCACCACCTCAGTACTACCCGGCCGGGCCTCCTGTCTCCCAGGTCTGTATACTTTCAAAACTGCAGCTTTTGTTTGGAGCTTTATTTTTAAAAAAAAAATATGATGTTGCTTTACGTGCCAAAATCGCGATTTCATTGTGAGGCATGCCGTGATAGGGGACTCTGGATTAATTTCGACCTCCTGGGGCTCTTTACCGCGCTCCCAATGCATGGTACACAGGCGGTTTTGCATTTCGCCCCCATCGAAATGCAGCCGCCGAGACAGGCCTTTGATCCCACTATATTTTTCATAGCAGTGCAACCTCAAATCCTTAGTACTAAGTAACTATGGTGAGCATTAGAGTTTCATATTGGGCTGGTGTATGGTTACAGCGAAGCTGTTAGTCTCTGGTTGGTCGGGATCATCCGCGGCAGTGTCCTTCCGGGGAGAAAAAAAAAATACCTTCAGCGATTCAAGCGAAAAGTTCACGTTCTTTGGTATCACGCGTACAACATACAGCACCGCATTCATTTCAATAAAAAACAAGCATAGAACACGCATCCACTCGACGTAATTGATGATAAGGCGCTCCTGCTAACAAACCGAAGGCTTGACGATCTGCGACGCTGTGCCAAATGCTACCGCTACTGCACATTATGGAACGTCGGCGCAACGTAGACCAACTCCGGCGCTACTGAACTCGCCAGGCCCGCGATCTCCTACGCACTCTTGGCGAAACTACGGACTCGGAGATGCAGCCCGCTCCACTGAGGCCATTGTGGCAGACAGTTCCGTAGCTGGTCAACTCACAACTTCTGCCAGGGAGCATGCACCCGCGCCGCCACCTAGAGTGCAGGTAGTGCTACGCAAATGGGCACGTGGAGATTCTAGCCAGCTCCTGTCCCACTCCCTTTTACGTGGACGCTGCCTTCCGCACGACGTCCGACGGTACGCTGTAGCCGCAGTTGGACTACAGCGCCTCGACGCTGGAACTATGTGCTGCCAAGAGTCCGTCTTTGGTAATTAAGAAGCACCGGACGTATACACGGTCGAGCTGCTGGCTGTCCGTGACGCACTGCACGAAGCCCTCAAAGAACTTTCAGGTGCTTCACAAATGATAATATATACTGACAGTCAGGTGGCGGTGCCCATATTACGTCTTCCTCCCCCTCCCCCCCTCCCCGTTCACCCTCCTGGGCCTATCGCAAGGAAGATAGCAGAGGCAAGCAGGAGGCTGCGCACGGCGCACGCAGTCGAAGCTGGGGTATGGTGGACCACCGGCTACTGCGGAGTACCAGGGAACAAAGCTGCTCGCTGCGCTGCGAGAGCGATACTAACCTTTATCCGCCGCAGCGACGTAGCAACTTTTGTGCCCCTTCAAAATGACGGAAATGAAGAGACATCCTTCGCAACAATGATAGAGACGTCGGAAGCTCCATGAAAGCCTACAATAACATACGCCGAGGGAAGATTCACTGCCTATAGGCTTGTCACGCGCATGTCAAGTAATCGTGCACGAGGCATGCACCCACCGGTACTGCATTTACGCCGGCTGCACAGTCAATCACAAAATTTTACGGTAGACGAGATCTGATAAAAAACTGAATATCTACGCCCCCTCACACCGCGGCCGAGTAAACGCGTGTACAGCCTCTACTATTAATGTGAACAGCACTGTGGTTTTCGGTTTTTCTCACAACTGGTACAGACTGCTCGGAAATTGAGCTTTTTCTGAGATCCCGTAGTTCTTCAACGTTTTTGCTTGACTACACTTGCACGCTGGCGTGCACATAAAAAAAAATGACGTCTTCCGGACAACATGGCGGATACCACCCACATAAGCAGGTTGCCTAGCGTGCAAAACAGCAGCTACGCAAACAATCAGGCATTTGCTGTGGGAGTGTCCAAAGTATGCAGCTTTCCATTAAGAGCACCGTGGGGCATGTGGCCAGTTTGGAGGAGTCGATCAGTTTTTCTGCGGAGGCCAACAGTGTCCCGCGAACGCTGTTCGCCTTTGATGCGAAATCGGGCATTGTCCGCACGGTGTAACAGTGTGTAGAAACACTTCTGGGTCGCTACCTCTGCCCTCATTTCTCAACTACCCAACTACATTGCCTTTATATGGTCAGTGAGCATTGCCTCTTTTAATAAAGGTGTACCCTACCATTCCGCGTTAAAACGTGCTGAATCACAAGCAAGATGTGCTCGACCTTGTAACAACGTGCCAGAGCTCCACAGTAGGATGAGAAAGAGGCGTAAATTTTGAGTGACGTACGCGTCCAGTAATTTCAGTTCTTTGTTTCTTTCCGTTTTTTTCTTGTAGAAGATGCGTGCGCATACTTTATATGAGTAAATTGTTGCTATATGACGTGGCTAATGCGCTAAGCGTCTCAATACAATGGGCAAAACGACAACAAGGTGGAAGCAGAAGCCAGCGTTTCGACAAGTGGACTCGTCTTCTTCAAGACCCAGACAAGACAAGTCCACTTGTCGTAACGTTGGCTCCTGCTTTCACCTTGTTCTCGTTTTGCTCATCGTCTTGAATTCCCATCTCCCGCCTTCCCCGTGTTTTAATTTCAATGGCTTACGCGAGGAAAGTTTTCAAGGGTGTTTTATTCCGCCCTTTCAGGCATATGTATGGGCTTTAATGGTTAGAGCTTCTGTGCTGGAGTAACCGGTTTTGGAACGAACCGTCGGACTTGTATGTCTATATGTTCGCTGGGAAGCACGTCTCAAGGTCACCCTCAAAGGCACGTAAACGGCAAGTAACTGGCATCCAAAATTGATTCAAGAAAAACAGAGCAACACCAAGAATGATTACTTTGTACCAATACGAGGCCAACACATCAAAACCCAACAAGAAATCATTTTCAGCGGCCCATGTGCCATTTATCATAAGCAGTAGGGAAGCAACTCATGCTACGACCAAATGAATGTGCGTTTCAATCATTGCATGCGCGCAAGCTATGCAAATTATTTTTCTTGCAACCGCAAGAAAGCGTTGCTGATACAAGTTACATCGAACAAAGCGCTAGTGCTTAAAAGTGCACGAATTGGGTTTTGGCGCTTCGTTACAGAGATTGTGTAGCTACCAACCAAACTTTAATGACGCAGTCACAACATTTAAACTTAAACTCTGGTGTATTACGTATCAAAAGTGCGATATGATTACCGGGTATGCCGTAGGGAGGGACTGCGTGTTAATTCAGGCCACCTGGGAGTTTCTTAACGTTCACCTAATGCACGGTAGACGAGCGTTTTCGCATTTCGCATCCATCTGATTGCGGCCGCTGCGTCCCGGATTCGAACCCGCGATCTCGTGCTTAGCAGCGCGACGACATTGCCACTAAGCGACCACCGCGGGTAACGCCACAATATAAGGTGTGATAGAATAATGGAGGAACTAATTAAAGCATGCGAAATAATGAAGCTACGTGATGATTTTTGAGCAATAATATGCACTCAGACGCTGAGCGCTAGCGCTCGTCCCCATATTCATTTTTTCTGTTTTTTTGGTTTCGTGTTTTGTCCTTACCCTAGTATACCTGTAACGCCTCACGCGCGTTTTGAGTGTACGCAAATGTCGCATTTTTAGTTCTCCGAAAACGTGAAACACATATGCTTTTGTATGCTGAACGCGAAAACACAAGTTGTGTTTTAATTTCTTTCGTGACACGTTTCAAACAAAAAAACTTTAGTTGGCTTTTTCACCCGTTTTCGTGGCCGGAGGACGTACTTTGTGCCTTTCTGCGCCGATACAAAGGTGCTCGACCGAGTTTGCGGGGCACGTTAATTGCGGAACGCCAACTATTATATTTCTTTGAGCCGCACGTATATTCGTCTATGCTATCGTCGCACGTGTGCTTATTAGCAGTGTGTTCCCTGCGGAATTATGCAACGAGGCGAAAAAAACCGCCTAACTATTCAGACTGCAATATATGCCCCGCGAAGCGAACCATTCATTTAATAAAGCGACTAGATTTTTCTTGAAGCGTTCGGCTGTTCGCTGGCACTGACAATCACCGTCGATGGATTTCGCGTATTTTAATATTTTTCTTTTATAAGCCTCATTCTTCATAGAAAATGCGAGCTGCATTTACTAGTGGTATATTCGACTGGTTGCCCTCGAGCGCTCTAGAGCACTCTCGATTGGCCGTTTAGATTGCGCTGGTCGAAAACGGAAATCAAGCGCTCATAACAAATTAGCCATGGTTCGTTAAGAGCGCCGCACACCGGCTCAGAGCGCTCGGAGGCGCTCCCACACACAACCTGGATGCACGGCCGTGATCCGACAGAAACTCGTGGCTATTTTGAGACAGGCAGAGATAGGGAAGCGAAGCGGGAAAGGTACGGAGCTTAAACGAGGACGTGCCCGATTGGCTACCCTGCTTTTGGGGAGGGGAAAAAGGGAAGAACAAATGAGAGAAAAGAAAATATCCATTAGTAGTCAGTCGCAGAGGAATCTTCACTGTCGCAAGTGCTCATACAATCAAGTGACCTTCAAGAATTGCAGAAGGGCCTTTTTGGCCTTTTGCATGAAAAAAATGCATAGGCCATGCATGGCCCAAGGATAACTTCTTTTGAGAGCTCTCTATTATCTAGTAGGTGTAGTTTCGCTTGTAAAGTGCGTCATCGAGTGTCAAAGGATGGACAGGAACGCAAAGGGGCTCTAGAGTCTCATAGCACCCGCACAAATTGCACACCGCACTGTTGGCCATTCCTATCAGGAATGAATCGGAATTCGTAAATTCGACGCCGAACCATATGCGACACAGTAAAGTTGTTTTGCGACGGGAAAGCCCAGGTGGCAGGCGATGTCGCAAGTTAGGGTCGATAGAGTGCAAGCGTGAGTTGGCGAAACCCGGTGAATTCCATCGTAGAAGCGTGATGCGGCAAGCAAGCGATTGACGTCGCGCAGCATCAGTTCTTAAAAGGGGTGCAGGAAGCCTCTGATGATTTTGGTGAGCCAAACACGCAGCGTCATCTGCGTTGTCATTGCCGACAATTCAGCTGTGGCTCGACAACTACTGAAATAAAATTTTGTGGCCTTTCTCGAGCTCGTGATGATGAGTGTGCCTTATTTCGTACACTAGCTGATCATCTAATCCATGACGTAGGGCAAACTGCAGAGTTTGTAGCGCTGCATTGAAATAGCATAATATTGCCCAACGATTTGGTGGCTGCTGGACCACGTACTTGAGTACACCTTGAAGAGCTGCAAGTTCTGCGGCTGTCGACGTTGTATTGTGTGAATATTTAAACTGCAAAGAGACGGCATCCAATGGAACAACTACTGCTCCGGTATAGCTATTGTAATTGGTGGAACCGTCCATGTAAACGCTGCAGGGCTAGCGGTGACAAGTCTGCCTTCTTAGCAATCCCAGGAATTGAGTGGCACGCGTGAATTTGCCGGAGACACCACAATGCCTATGTTTGTCATTTCGGAGGCTTAAGCCAAGTGGTATTGGTATCGAGTCGTGGTGTCTCGTCACAATATCACAGAATGTAGCCTGTGTTTGGTTATACTGATTGTTCTGGCAGCAGCTAACACGTTAGCCTGGGGCAGCCTTTCTCTGGCTCCAATTTCGAGAGGGTTCCGCATTCACTGCAAACAGAGTTGGAGAGCGCTAGGGACCAGTCGAACGCATACAGTAAATACAGCGTATCTACTCACGCTCCAGTCCACACTTGTCTCGACTCCGATTCCGATCTCGGTACCGATGCCGATGCCGAGCGGAGGCTGCGGTGGACGGTCCGCGCCCATTGTGATCAACCCTCCAGGGGCGGCTCCCGCACCTGCACCATTGCCGCCCCCTCCGCCACCCGAGCCTCGGCCGAGTCCCGCGCAGGAGATGGCCTCGGCAATGATGCTCACCATGGTCGACTACATGCGACGCAGGCTAGACAGGCAACTGGCGGCCACGTCCAAGCACGAGGTGAGTCCACGTGAATCCATTTCTCCAATGCATTAGGCGGGTAAAGGTTGTCACAAAAGTTGCGGATGACTCCCGCACGACCAACTGATTTTTGTTTGTTTGTAGGTGTGTGTGTATCAAGCGCGAACGGATACAAAAAGGCGTTAGTACGAGTACCCATAAAATCGGTTCAACGCGAACAAGCCCAAATAACTACATCCACTATATTATTGTGCACGAGCCCGCAAGCACCTCCACTAGATGTATAACGACAATAATTAGCTAGTGAGCTCAATTTGCTTATTCAACCACCTTGCGCCAACAACCAACTGTCCTGCGGTGGTCGGGGTCACGGCTCCATTCGCCGATTATGGCAACTCTTACAATTCTATATAGGCCTCAATCCGAGTTATATCAAAATAAAAAGACTTCATGTCCCCTATATTCTCCTCGACTTCATTGTCTGTTGGCTTAGTTTGATATCAGTATCTTTAAAAGTGCTGCATCTTGGCCGAGTCGGTAATTTATATCTTTGGGGGAGAGCTGAAAGACACTGCATGGCTGCCCAGTGAAATATCAAAAAAATTCAAGGAGAGGCAGCGCACAAGCAACAGAAGTTTATTACATTTCTTGTTTTCATATTTGCACACATGATCACAATACCACGTGAGAGACACTGTATACGTTTTTGCTAAGCTTAGCAATATTTTATGTTACAACAGAACACGTGGCGTGCTAACACACAAAGAACTTTCGCTGATAAGGAGTTCTGCTTCTATCATTTCTGGCATACATTTATCTTTCTTGGAGATGATTTTGTCAGACTTTACCAAAAAACAGAAGACATCCACAGGCATTGCAATCTGCAGACACATGACCATCGGTGTAACGCGCGACGTTTCTCTTGTGCCCTCTTAGCCGGTCATTTACGCAATGAATGTAGTATTTAGGCCCGAATGTAGTTTTAACCACCGGAAAGCGGTACACTGTGTATCGCTTCTTCTGAGCAGGGAATGAATGGGCTCAGACGGTTCTTATAACAGCTTTGGCGACAAGTACCAAAAAGCAAACAGTGGTCTAATGCGGTGTGCTCATTCTATGGAAGCTACGCTCCTAAAGTTTCGGAGGACGGTGTTACCGTTCGTCACGTATTCTCCAGACTATCGCACAAGTGAAGAAAGGTGTGAAGGACGTTCCCAGTGTCAGGCAGGAGGTCCTAAACACTCGGAAAGTCGGCGGCCAGACAGCTGTTCGCAGCACATTACTTAATGGGGTGAAGTATAGTCCTTAGAGCTTAGAAACATTTATCTGAAAATGAAAACGCTTCAATAGCGTCTGCTCATAATTTATTGCGGATGATGTCTGTGAACATAAAGAAACAAAACAGGTGTAAGACGGCGAACGCGCCCAGCGTCCCCAAATACATTAGTGGTAAACTGGCAACATAAGAGTAGCTACTGTAGGCTTCAAACTGTCGTACTGCCTTGTTTCGGCGAAGATACTTAGATATATATATATATATATACATTTAGCGTCATTCTAAAACGATAAAAGAGCTGGTTCTGTGGACAAGGGTTGCTTAGGGGGTACACGAAAGTATCTTAGCCGAAACAAGGCAGTATATATATATATATATATATATATATATATATATATATATATATATATATATATATATATATATATATATATATATATATATATATATATATATATATATATATATATATATATATATATATATATACGTACGCAGCCGGCGAATCAGGAGTGCGCAATATGCCCGTGACATTCGAATAGACACGTTCTCTTTTTCTGTCTTGTGCACTGAGAAACGCTGAGGAGATCCTATTGGCAATGCAACTGTCATACCACTCGAACACAATGCATCGGATGATATTTCTTCCGTTGGTTTATTGTCGGAACAACTAATAATGCTGTGATGACACTTGCGCAATGGTCATGTGCATCGACGCCACAATTCGGTGAATATAAAAAAATAATTTGTCGACGAGTGTTGCTTAGTAGCTAGGCAGTGCCTATAGTGAGAAGCATGTTGTATGTAATGTTAGACGCTTAAGATAAGGTGTATTAAGGAGATATATTCAAGATGGTATCAAGTAACTTGCTATCAGCCTTAGAATGAACTTAATTGTTATGTTTTATTGAGCTGCAGTAGCAGCAAATCTGTCATGCACGCTGCATGCCTCTACAAATAATACTTTAACGTTACCAAATTTGTTTCTCACAGCCCAATTTATTTATCTCCTCTGACGATGAGAGTGCGATTGCTTGAAATGTTACTCTCCATGATACTGAGGATACTTTGCCCGAGACCCCCCCCACCACACACACAAATACGCGTTCTACTTTGCGTATTGCAAAACGAAAATTCGACGTACGGTTTTGGTGCCTTATGAATTTCCGGTCATATAAAAGCCATGCGAAAAGACACATCTCGTGAGTTTGCATAGTTATTAAGCACTGCTAAAAAAACAGGCCACCGTAGGGCGCAGCTTGAGCTGCTTTGAGAAAGTGAGTATCCTGCGCATTTATTACATTAAGAAAGGTAGTGCATGCATAAATCACACATAGTCGGTCACATTGTAAAATACGGTTTCACGTGCTGACGAAGCTCATCCAAGTACAGAATGTCAGTGACGCAAACAACCATAAGTGAGAGGCACGTGAGTGTGAAAATATCGGAGCGGTTTATTTTATGGCTATAATAAAAAAAAAAGAACATTAAGAGGCCTAACTTTCCGAACACAGGGGGAATGAGGGATGGTGTAGTGAGAGGCTGCGGATCAACTTAGACTACCTAAAGTTTTTCAAAGTGCAGCTACATATTTTTATGCAAGAATTCTTGCTTTCCGCTCTAATCGAACTGCGGTGGCTGGGAATCCCACCTGCAGCTTTGTACCCAGCCGCGGAAGACAACAGACACCGCTGCGGGGTAGGGATAGGTGAGTTTACCGCACAAGTTAGCAGTTTGAGCTAAATTCTCACGACCCATCACGTGGTAACTTTGGAACGGTATTGTAGAGGGGCACGACCAGTTGTGTATAGCAGTGGTGGCGCAAGCAACACTAGAGCTTCGAAAGGAAAATAGTCGAAAATGCGAAACTGATAATTCATGCGCCACGTGGCCGATCAGTTTTAGTTGCCGAAATGGTTACAGAAACGCAGATATATATAATCGAGAGGTTAGAATTTTCAGTCTGACCTATCAGTTTTAATAGTTGCTACGTTATTTTGTCGATGTCATCAGTAATTTTGAGCTCTGTTCCACATCTTACATTTCAGAAAGCAAGAAATTAATTCGTGAACAAGTATGCATCGCCTTTTCAATAAAAGTGAGCCTTTTCTTGGTCAGCTGCCAGCGATGTCCTCGGCGTCGCTGTCCCCAGCGCAGACGTCTCCGCTACCGTTGATGCCGTTGGCACCGATGCCCTCGGCAGACTCGCCTCATGCAGGCACGCCTCCGGATTGGCCTCCGACCGCTCACAAGAAGCACAAGAGGAGAAGGAGCATGGCCTTTGAAGGTCTCGACAGCAGCGAGGAGGCAGCGTGGGACTTCCGCCAAGCAAAACAGCCGCCGGCAGCGCCCGTGCACGCCATCAGCAAGCAGGGTGCCGACGTTGTCGAGAAGGTTCAAAGCGAGTTCTCGCCCGACGACAAGTCAGAGTAAGAGAATGATCCATCAGCTCGCTGTAATCAACTCCACCTTACAATGCTGTTACGATGGGGTGCGTTGATTTACAGACTAGTTGAGGTAAAGGGGAGAAGGGTTGCCGTGCCGACACCATTTAAGCCACTCCCAAGACAAGCGCACTTCATCCTCCTCTTCTTCCGTCTTTGCTGTCGCTTTGGCTTAACATTCCTCCCTTCACAGACCAAGTCCGCTGCGTGAGTAAGTGTTAAGTGCGCTCAGAGTCACGGGGAGCACGTCGCTTCAGCCGGGCGACGTGAAGAAGCTGGGTCTTCTTAGAACGGTAGCCACGGGACACGAGACGAGCAATGGAATAGATCAAATCACTTAGGCGATCGGTGATGATGAAAGGCCCAGTGCAACGAGCAAGAAAGTTATGGCAGAGGCCGCGCTATCGAAGTATTGTCCAAAGCCATAATATGTCCCCTTTGTCGTACGACACATTCTTATGCCGTGAATAGTAGCTGATTTTGGAGCGGTTCCGGGAAACTTCTCAGATCGCGTTGTGGCTGCGGTTGTTTACGGTCCTTCACTGCAGCGACCTTTTGTCGGTCTCGTCGCACACCGTGCTTGTCCACTAGATGTCCAAGTGCTAGCGTCTATCGTTGGCCAAGGTAGCGCTGCTTTGAGTTGTGGGTAAAAGCAGCTTCTTCGAGGTACGTCAAAACAACGTGAGCTTGATGATTCAGCTATGCTTAAGTGCGGCCTAAAATGACGACATCGTTAAGATAACATAAAAAAATCTCCCATTTCAAGTTTCAAGCCTTGCAATACCGTGTCCATAAACCTTTCAAAAGTTGCAGGCGTGTTGCACAAACCAAATGGTATGACGTTGAATTGAAGCAAGCCGTCTGGTGCCATAAAAACAGCTTTCTCTTTGTCAGCTGAACACATGGGCATCTGCCAGTAGCGCGATCGGAGGTCCACCGATGAACAGTAGGATGCGGAATCAAGACAGTAGATAACGCCGTCGATACGGGGAAGCGGTTACACATCCTTTTTCGACGCAGACTTGAGACGCCGGTAGTCGACGCAAAACCTCCAGGACCCATCTTTCTTCTCACGAGGAAGACCGGTGCAACCCAAGGGCTAGAGGAGTCTTGCATGACGCTACTGGCTTGCCTTTCGTCGACCTATTGAGTGATGATCTTTCGCTCCGACGCGGACACGCGTAAAGGCTTCTTGGATGCGCGGCCGCCGTGTCGATCCTGTGGCGAGCTCGCGTAGTTGGAACGCGGACTTTTAAAGCGTTCTGCGCCAAATCAAACAAATAGGCATGCTCGCTACGGACGCTGACCAGGGCTTGGCGCTTCTGTGAAGACAGTGATTTGTTTGTCATATTTAGAAACGGAATCGAGTCTTCGGGGACACCGCGGGCAGACCCGTGTGCTCGGGCTTCGTGCGACGTGCCATCAGTTAAAGCGTCTATGTTGAGACGCGTATCCGCTTTAAAAGGGGTGAGTCGCATGCTGCTGGGTAGCACAACAGGCTGGCAAGATAAATTTGACGCCCACGGTATAGTTGTTCCGCATGCCACGATATCGTTTCGACAGCAGTTATACAGGCACGTGTGATGGCCCCTGCGAGGCGCACGTGACCTAGCCCACCGAGCTTAAGTGGCCGGGCGCATACACAGGCAGCTGGTCGTCTGTTGGAAGTCATGAAGTGCTGTCAGGCATGGTCTGCTAGAAGTAGGAGTCTTAGGCCTTGTTTAGGGAAAATTGAAATTTCGGATATCCTAAGAAATATAGCGCTGTGACGTTGAGAAAAAAAAACTCGGGGGCTTGAGGTACAGTAGTACTGCTGATGTGACGCCACGTTTTAGAGCGCAGCTCGTAGCCGCTTCAGTCACAAATTATGATAGTCTGTCGGTAGATGTGTGAAATGTTGGTAATTTTATGCCAGGCTGCTCGAGACTCCACTTCAAGCAAATCAAGGTGGTACAAGGAATATTTAAACATTTTTTTATTAGTCATATATACAGAGTGGCTAAATATTTTAATATTGTTAAGTCAGTCATGCTATGTTTCTTTATACAAAGAATTGAATCACCGGCTTTATATACAGGCGCAAGTTATTTATTGGCCGCAAGCATCTCCAGAAACATAAAAAAATATTTCGAGGTTACTACCGACATGCTCCACATCAAACGTCACGTATAACACGGTGATGCCGTCACCAAAATGGCACTGTCTAACGATGCGTATCTCAGAAGTAAGATGGAAGTAATTTAGGTCAGCAGAATGTTTAATTTACCCTAAGCTTCATGTTTGTGCTATATTCCTTGCAACCACTGCACGGAAATGGCAAAAATAGGTCGCGTCCACAAATGTGGACGCCGTGACTGAAGGGGCGAGGCGCCCATTCCCGCCGCTAGCGTCGACGCTGTCCCTCGCCACCGACCGAGCGAACGAGTACAGTGCAGGATGAAAGTGAACGCGGAGTGCAGCGGGAGATGAAAGACGCCGACAGCGAAGAAAGCGCAAAGAGCAACGAGTAGGAGGAGGGTGCAGCCGAACCGTGAGGCGGCAAGCGGTTGAGGAGGGCATGACGAAAGCATGAGAAGAAAGCTTAGTGCGCCAGACGGGCTTTGCGGCGACGATGGCCATGCAATGGAGGCAGATTAGCGCGCGTCGTCTGCATGGAAACAAAGCACTGCATGAGCGGAGGTCTGTTTGCGACGACTGCTGTGAATCTAGCCCACGCGACACCCACGCTCTGCCTCTCGCGATTTCCCGTTTAGCAAGGCAGTAATGCCATAGTTTGTTCCGTTTGGAACATGCCGTACGAGACATTGTCCGCGCCAGCCAGTATATCTCAAAATGAAAACATCTATAGAGCTCCGTTCAAACTTTGCTTTAGGGAGTATGATAACCGTCGGTGAATTTTCTTTCAGTAAAAGATTTGTTGATTTCAGTATTATTGCATACTGCGTATGTCCAACTGTATTCCGTTGTTAATCACGGTAAGAATGTCAATCGTTTCCTGTCTATCCACTGTAAAAGGGTGGGAACCTTCGCTACCTGAGTGTATTGATGGAACTCAAATGTGTTGTGTTGTACTCTGCACGAACGACACTGTGCAGATGCAATGGGAGCTTTAACGAAGTGCTACTGTGAATTTGCCGCTCGTACCTGTGCATATCTGTGCACTCGAAATTAGATATCTATAGGTAACCGGTGACAAAATACATTATGGAACGCAGAACAAAGCATCATGGGCAAATCCTGTCATAAGCTGACACGTATACTTAGCTCTGAGGATGACAATGCAGTTGTGGCGCTAAACAGTCGACTATAGTTGCATACACTTAAACTTATCGCCCGGTAGGCAGAGCAACCTTCCAGAGAGACCCACTGTTCTTGTGGTTGGGCGAGCTTTGCTATGGAAGAAAGATAAAAAATGGCCGCGCATCTGCAAATTTCGCTGTAAATGACGTGTAAAGGCGTAAGGCGCATATATATATATGGAGGTGTGGGTGAAACACTGCTTTGCCACTGTTGCATTTTGTAAGGGGGGTGCCGACGTCCATTTTTTTTTGTATTTTACAATTTCAATAAGGTGTCGTCTATTTTTGATACTATCTCTTTGTGTGAAGCAAGTTTGTACAACAACCATGTGTAAGCGAACTCGCGTCTCTAAAGGGACACTGAGGGGGGGGGGGCGAAACAATAAATCAGTTTAGACTAATGAAGCGTTGTTTGAGAACCCTGCAGGCAGTCATTTCAAAAAAAATAGTTTCATTATTAGATGAGAAAATGAAAGTCTAAGTATCAGTATTTGAATTTCGCGCCGAAACCCCAGCGCCGGTACGTCAGCGTGCCGTCAGGGATTCCAAAGTATGTTTTCGCATTTTGGCCGCGTCGGTTCCCGAAACTTGCCATGTTTAATATTTTGTTCCTTTAGAACACAATGTAGTCAATCTGTACCACTATATATAATTAGTAGGCCCTAGAAGATGCCATCAAAATCCAAGACGTCACAGCCCCCAGGTGCGGGAACTTAAGTAGGCGTCACCATCCGTATATCGTTCTTGCGCTTTTTCTGGCTTACCAAACATCTTATCGTTGTAAAAGTGGTGTTTTTGATGTCGTAGAACTGTAATTTACTGATGCAGAAGAAGTCATTTTTCACTTTAGTGTCCCTTTAAGAGGAAGCTTTAGCTCGGGTGCTCCTATCTCAATACATGTAAAAGGAGAGTTCGTTTTTCTCGGCAACCACTGCACCAAATTTGACGAGGTTTGTGTCATTTAAAAGAAAACTTAAAATGTACTGACAATTTGCTTCGAATTTTTGAGTTAGGTTGTCAATTTGTTATTAAAAATTTGGAAATATCGAAAATTTTCACAGAACGGAACTATGAAGTTTACAACTCTTTAACTCAACAACAAAAATGATATCACTATTATGTGAGTTGCATCTAATAGTACATCTAAAGCTGACAAAATCGATATATGTTACACATGAATATAAAAAAAAATTAGTAATGTATATATACAGTTTTTGCAGAACCCTTGTAACCAACGTAACAAATTCATGTAAGATGTAAAATGAAAGACCGAATTCATTCGCTTTTAATGATCGAATGAGTGCTGTTTACAGAGCCGCGATATCTGTTCTTGATGCAGAGCTATGAATTTGTAAACGTCGTGCTTCTATTTCTTTCAAATGGTCGAACATTTGAAAATATTTTTAACAAAATTTAAGCCCTAAATCGAAATTTTGCTTCCAGCAGTCACTAGAATTTAACTTTCTCTCTCAAATGCAACAAATCTCATTAAAATCGGTCCAGGAGTTAGCTCAGAAAAACGTTTTTGCATTTTACATGTATTTGAATAAGCCGCGTCGGAGTTGGGCCCGAGCTAAAGCTTCCTCTTAATGAATATGGTTTCTAGATTGTGTTGCTAGCTTATCTTTCAGGGCTGTATTATTACAGCCTGAGTCTACAGACTTTATTTATTGAATAATTTAAGAAGAGCTACGAAATAAATTTAAAATATAAAGCTTGCAGTCCATTTGCATAACGCAAACAAAAATGCATCTTTGCGGAAATCATATCCACCAATTTAACCACCCAATTTTGCAAAAAAATTGAGGGAAATATAGCTGTATTTCGGGTAAAACTTGCTTCGCAATGTGGCAGCACTGAGGTCACGTGACCTGCTGCAGGTGTCCGGGCGGAAAGCGACCCGTGAAGGCTGGTTGGTGGCTTGATTTGTGCTTTCTGCCCACGCGTTGTCTTCCCCGTGCAATACTTTTGGAGGCACGGCCCAGTTTAAAGTGCGAAGTGAGTTTCATCATCGAACGTTCACAAGGGAAAACACCGTGTCCTCCTCGCTACCGCCGCTTTACATAACTCCAGCGCTGTGATCCTGAGGGCTCGCGGTCAACGAGCTAATTATGTTTGTTGGTGGGTTTGTAGCTGTGACACTCAACTTGTTTTTTCTAGTAAGGGCACCCTTACTGCATAGCACTAGTCATAAAACTGGGGTACAAACTTGGGGTGATAGTCTAAAACTTCGCTATCGCGGTCAGTGCGTCGCCATTCTTGTTGAACTGCTACTGTATTTTTAATGAAAATTCTCGAAATACGTACGCAGCCATCCCAACAAATCAAAATAAACAAGAAATAATTTAGGACTTGAGGATCATTGACGTTCCAAGCTATTCCAGGGATAATGAGACGATTTATCAGCATAGCCAAACCACAAAGAAAGCCGAGAGAAGACGCTGCTATACTAACCACTGAAAGATTCGTGAAACAACTAAATATGTACTTCCGAGAAAAGCTTCAGCCAAGCCATACATATGCAGGGCAGGAAAAAGAATGACAGAATTTGTAGAATATCTTTCGGTCTTAAATGTTTTTCCGGAAACTACACTGCTCTGTAAAATTATAACCGAGAAAACAATTCCCCTAATACGATTAGTTTTGTGCTTACGCGCAATTAGAAATGACCACAGTCTAGAAGGCTGCATTGAACAGCGTTATAGTGACTGAGATGAAGCTATTTATTGCACAGTAGCCCTCGCAGGGACACGCTCTAAACGTTTCTACACCATTTGGGGCTTTTGTTGTCTGCCGAAGAATATTTGCGATCACTATTGCGCAAGCGCCCTGCAAGGTGCTTGTACCATTTGCAGCTTATCTTGTGCTCCAGCGGTAATCGTCATGAATATTGCGAGGAGATTATTTGTTTGACGCTTCATCGGCATTCACGTCATTAAAACTAGGCGTATGTCGCAGATATACGTGCAAGACTTTCGTGACTTGAAGCTGCGGCGGCCGAGCAGGGTTAAAGTCAGAAAATACGCCGACGATAGATGGCTAGTATCTATCGTTTCGTATCGTTTCGGTTAGTACCGATAGATGGTGGCGTAACCTACCGCCTCGTTCCAAAGGGGACGCTCCATCCATCCATCGTCCGTTCGCTTCTTTATCTTCCTTCGGTTAGCGTTATCCCTCGACGCACGACGCTCCTACATGTGCCAGAAGTTTCTGGAACGTTATATATATATATATATATATATATATATATATATATATATATATAGTTCTACGCTCTGGGGGCTCTTGTAACCAAAGCTTTCTCTAATCTGATTGTGTGCGTGACGCGAATTGTGTGGTACTCTCTGGAAGCCACGCGGGCACCAGCGATTACTCTGGAAGCTTTGACGAGTCATGCATAAAAGCCAACGTGCTTGAGCCGCAGATCAGATTATCGGCGATCGCCGACTCTGGTCGCCGCTATCGTGGTGCTTGGGTATTACTTGTTTTGCTACGCTTCGCTCCGTTTGCAACGTGCCGCACCAGACAGATTTTCCGCGCCAGCCAATAAATCGTGAAATGAAGACTGCTATAGAGCTGTACTGAAATTTAGCATTGCGGAGTATCGTATACGTCAGGGAATTTTTTTCTGTAACGAAAATGAAACACGCGGGAAAAAAAAGGTAAGCTCAGCCGTATATTTCAACTAGTTCTTACGTTCTTTACTGCCGATTCTTCTATGGTTTTATTACCTACAAGGTATTTCAAGAAATATTTCGCCGTTCCGCTGTACTTCTGTGTAATCACAAATGTTCTATTTTCATTTTCACGTTTGCGACAGTAAAGGCACAACTAATAGCTGTTCGTGCCAGAGTGTGCAGATTGTCCCCGGCTATTGAGTTGTCGAAAGCCTTGTTTGCAAATGTGCTCGGCTTCCTGTACGGCGTCTGGGCTTTGCGTGCGTATTACCGGGGGCAGATGAAAGACGGGCAAGGCTGACCATTTCAGATGCAAGCACATTAGATCGCTTATGGAGGTCGGGGATCGTGTGTCCTGCGCAGGACACCTACCGCCGAGGAAGACGAGGAGAGCGGCGGTGAGGAATCTCCCAAGAAAGAAGGGCGCTGCCCGTGCATGCGTTGCTGCTGTCTGTGCCTGTGGCTCGTGCTGCTGCTGGCCGCGTTCGGGCTTGCCATCGCGTACCTGCTCTTTCCCAACGAGATCGGGGACTTCCTGTGTAAGGGCACAGGTTCATAGGCTACACCGGGCAGCGTAGGTCGCCATGCTTACCGATGAGCACACTTACTATGATACTCGCTCTATACTGATTCCATAGACGTGGGAACGGGTGTAAGTGAGTATATAGCGCGAAAAAAAAACAAAATTGGTGAGTGAGAATGAGTGAGTGTCCGCTTCTTGCGCTTACCTAGGTCAGTCGGTAAACTTTGGCTAGATGTTGAGATACCAGCGATATGACGGAACGTTAAAGAGCGAAGTAGGCTGAGCTGCTGTAGTAAATTATATCCTGCAATAGCAGACAAGCCACCCTTACCATGAGAGGAGGCCCCGCAGACCACGAAATAATAATTAAATAAAAGCAAGAGACAGGTGGCATCGCCGCCTTGAAGTTCCTGCACCGCATCGTCGTGATGCCACCGTTTCGTGAAGGCGTCTCATCGTGACCTAGTTAAGTTTTGGACTGCAAGATGGTTCAACTATAGCAATCGAAAGGATCTAGGTGAACCGAACGTAGGAAGGTAACTAGGGAACCGAACCGAACGTAGGAAGGGAGCAAGGGAACCGAACGTAGGAACGTAGGAAGGTTTGGGAACGTTTGCTGTGCAAAACTGGCACAAATGCATAATAACAAATGGAAATGCGTGATGTCGCAACCATATCCCATTAGTTTCGATGTCTGTCATACCGCTGCCAGCTTTGCGTTCAATGAACGTTAGTAACCGTTTGAACGTAAATCAACTGTCGACGTTTCTCCCTTGATCTGCTGGAAAATTCGCATAAACAGGTTTTGATTACACGTTGTGGCCGAATGGGCAACTCTTGCTTTCTGTCTTCAATAGGAAACTGAAGCGTTTATATCCTTCAAATGTAATACGCGAATAATTTGTAACGGCTTAGCTACAATTCATATAACACTTTTTTGCAGGCAGTTTAGGAATAGACAAGCTGACGGGCCAGGCGGCCGACGTGCCGAATGGTCTCAACATTTCAAATTTGCTCAACGAACCCGAAGAGGAAGAGTGGGGACGCAGTATCTTCGATGTGCAACATACTACCGACAAACCGCCCTTCTTCGACTCACTCCAGGACGATCAAGGCGTCGTCGAGGAGGAGTACGACGACGCAGCAAACTCCTCGTCTGTGGCCACCCTACCTCTGACCACAGCGACGGCTAGCTCATTAGCGTCACCAGATATCCCTTATTTCGTTTCTTTGCAAGCGCCCCATTTCTTTGCAAACGGGAGTGACGATCTCGAAGAAGCTAACAACGAGGATGATCCCGACGACATTGTCCATTTTGACAGCTTCATTGACATCGCAGCTTTTCGACGGTCATTGAAGCCGTCCTCGGCGCTGCCGACGTCGTCGCTGCACAACGAACCGCGCGTGACAGCAAATGCGACAACCCGTGCTTTGAGCGCGCTCGATGTCACCCCTACGCCACCATCGGGAATTCGTGATTTGCTGGTTCGTTTTGGTTTGGCAACTGACCGCGCTGATGTAAAGGCAAATGCCACGCGCGTATGGCAGCCAAAAGAAGCAACAACAACTAGCGTGCCCGTGGCGATTGAATTAGACGACGAAGGTGAAGAGTGGCCCGTTTTTGGAAGTCTTGATCGGGACACGGCGAAACCCACTGAAGAGAACCAAGGCACCGTCACCCTCGGCCATTTTGGCATGCCACTGGTGAGAGATGTGAACGAGCCGGCGCATGGAAAACGCAGCCTTTGAGCCCATTGTGCCGGCGAAATTTGGCAGCTTTAAACGCTTCCATGAATAAACGCGCAGTTATGGTCGAGAGCGATTACAATACTAACCATGTGGTTGGGTATCAGATGAAATATTATTTTACAGTCTAGTAAATAAATTTGAATTGAATTGAAACATGAATAGACAAATGCGAGGGTATTTTCTTTACTTACTCTCATACCCATAGCGCCATTTGGGCATTAAAGTGGGAGGGATGAGGCTACACAGAGCAGTGTGAGCAAGTTATGGTATTTTTACAATAAGCAACGGTACAGTATAAAGCGCGATCAATATCACAAAGGAACAGAAGTAGTGCGTCAAGAGGTCAGTGCACATTACCAACAAAAAATAAACTAAGCTCCTATGGCTTTGGTAGACGAAAACGGCACCGTCGAACTATAGAATAAAGGGGTATGGAAAAAAAAAACATCTGCTGCAGTAGTAGATAGAGGAGAGTTTTAAAGAGCAGCTGCAAAAGCTTCGTTATCAAGTCTGCCAACCACGAAAGCCAGCAGTCCATTGCACTCAGAAATGGTTTTGGGGAAAATAGTGCTTTCGAAGAGATCATTTCTGCAGCTATATTCCCTCACATTGACCTTATGATCTGTTCGTCTAGATATATAACGCGGCTGAAGAACATACTTATTGCGGTCTATTGCAATTCCGCTTTGAAATGTACTGTGAAAAAGCTTCAAGCGTAAAGTCTGCCTTCTTTTATTGTAAAAGCTGCCACTGTAATGTTTGCTTTGTGACAGTAATGCTGAAGTGTCTTGCGTAGTTACCGTCTACATACTATGCTGCCATATTCTGGACTCTCTCAAGTTTGTCTCGGTCGGTACCCGTGGTAGGATCCCATATAGTGCATCCATACCCTAAAATCGGTGTGACATAGAGTGTTGTAATTGTCCGATGAGTGCAGAAATACCCATTTGGTGTTTGCGTTCCTCTGCTATAAGCTAGAACACTTTCTTTTACCAAATGATACGGCCTTCTTTTGGTTTTCAATGAATGCTCCTGTTCTACTGTAGTTTAATAAGGATCTGCTATGCACCTCCATAAAGACGAAGGCATCCATAGGATATGAATGTTAGCAAATACGAGAAAACATAAATTCCGATACTTTGGACGAAACGAAGAACCTAATAATTGACAATCAAAGTAATGTTCTGTAAATTATGCATTTGTGTGTCCAATTTAAAGAGTCGTCTAATGCAAAATCGTTTCCGAGTAAGTTTTAAAGAAAACACGCTGGCGTTAGCGTGCAAGAAGAATTCAGCAATTTACTTGAAAGACTTCTTAAAAACAATGTCACATTGATAGTCATAGTTGATCCATATAAAAAGTATGTACATTTACTTTCAGGTTGACTTACTGGACAATTTTGTAAGGCCCGCCAGACATCTGTATTTATCATCAATAACCACGAAGCACGAAAATACGGAACCTCAGTTAGGCACGTATGCAAAATATATGTGGTTCAACAAGTCTTCATTGCTGTGCCCGCGATCCTTTTTTCGTGAACCACATCCCGCATCAGCAAGAGTAGGACAAATATGCAAACGTGCACCATTGCGCTAGGCGTGTTTTGTGTAGTTTGGCGCATTGTGAAACCGCACGTTGCCGTATATGTGGTCCTAACACTGACTATAGTTTCGGCAGAAGTTTTTATTGTTGTTCTTTAGTGGAATGTACGCCACTAGGGATGTCCAGCAGGGCCGCCAAGGAGGGTATCGGCGGCGCAAGATGACTATGATGGTGATGATGATGGACCTCTGTCATGGCTCGCACCCACTAAGGGGAATAGGCCAAGAATAGGTCAAGGGTAGTTGCAGAAGGAATACGACTCAACTTTCACTTTATCAATGGCTTACCGACGTCCAAAACAAGAACTTTGGCAAACGTAGGCATCCTCGTATATGTTATTCTATCCTTTAATTTAGTGAAATGCCGGAAAATAAATTTGTGCTGCCGTCACTTCGATGAAATGAAGGTTGTACAGGATTTGTTGTCACAAATGGTGTGGAACTTTTCTGACGATGCTCAGACACGTTTAAAAAAAAGTGATAGAAGCGGCTATGGTGTTTGTATGTGTTCATGCGCCTGTTTTACGAGGGCTCCATGTAAGCATTTGAGTTTTCAGATAGAGAAGTTCTATCAGGCGCGTACCGCATGCTGGAAAGAAGCTCAGAAATTCTCGATGCGTTCGAATTTCAAACCTATTGTCAAACCTTTGTTTACAGTCACGGTATTTGGCGCAGCTTCTTTAGGTCCTTAAGACGAGTTTTTCAGGTGTTTGCGGCGAGCACTGGGCATAATTTTGCAGTGATTGGAGAAGTGCGAAATCACAAGAGCTTTGAAACGTGATAGTAGCCTCGTGATGTGACGACAAATGTTATTGTATGAAATTTTCGTGTCAAACCACGGTTTTGACGGGGGTGATGATCCCAAAAGAAGGTAGCGGCACATGCCCAAAAAGAACGAGTGGTTATAAGTAGAGAAGGCTCATTAACGTATTACTGCAAATAAATTTAATAACAAAATCAGCATGAAGAGAAAAGATAAGGAGTGATTAAGCTGTTGGACGGGATTTATATACGTATATTCATGTTTGGACGAACAGCATAAAAGTACAACACGCAGAGAACGCGAGGAAATGAACAGAGCTGCACGCGTTTAACAATTAAAACTAAATGCAAAAAAGTATTCAAGTTCAACAAACGAATCATTGGGAGCCGTTGGGGACCAAATTTCCTTGGCGAAGCATATATTTATGCGAATGTGGCCCCGCACGGACGTTCCTAAAGAAAGCACTACAAAACTTTCAAGGGCAGCCCGAGTGGTTGTCATAGTCGTTGCAGTCCTTGCAAGAAATTTGCTCGTTACTGTTACGTTGCTGTTACTGCCAGCAATCTCCGTTACGAAGGACATCAGCTTCACGGCCCTATCTTGTAGAAATGCATAGATACTCATGGACGTGGACGTAGGAACAGCCGACGCCATAGAAGAATTGGCAGTGCAACGTAAGCGTAATATGGCGGTTGTTAGTTGGGCTCCCACCGGCGGCAATTATACTTTTTGTGCGCTTTAGTGTTGCTTTTACTTATCGCTTTCTACACCTTGATTATAATTACAAATATTTTCTTCAATACTCTCTTTGGATTCATTATCATTTCATGGTTGTCACTAACAAAAATCGCGTCCCCCATTCTCCCCCTCTTTATCTCCTATACTCCATGTGTCCTTTTCCGATTATTATAAGTGAAGCTCATATTGCGGCCGTAATGATGTGGACATTCCAGACGCATTTCTGCCGTCGGCGTCGCCGTGAGGTTCTGCATAAAGTCCAACGGCAATAAAATAGTAGCGCCGCGCCGTATGCTGTCTATGCGAGTGAATGTGTGCGAAGGTGAGCTGGTGATCGCGGCCTGATCTCGCACACGAAAGGGAGGAAAGTGGGGAGGAAGCGCGCGTTCACCTGGGCCGCTCTATCTTGAAAGCCACCTGCGACGGGGGCACAGACCACCGCGCGTTGCTTCCGCGGCTTAGTTCGCTTTGACGCGAGGCGCCACGCGAAGGTCAATTCGCTCGCTGCTGCTGCCGCGCTTCTTCGCTATAGCGTTTTGACAGCGAGTTTCCGCGATCATCGAGTAAGATGTGTTCATTTTTGCTTGTGCGCGCTTGACACCATGCTTCTTTAGATACTATGCCTATGTTTCAAGTTTATAGGGCCGCTAAAGCTACTACCCTTACTTCGTATAGCTGTGCACTAATTCGCTATGGCAATCGATGCTTCGCCTATCAGGCGAAACTGCGACTTTTTGTAGCCCTTCCTTCAAGTTTGCGCGTTCTCGCTGCTGGTAGCTGTCTTGCCAAATAGACACGAGACCACTACCCACTACCGTGCTATGCACATCGAACTAGCAAATTATTCGCAAGGCTGCTATCGGCTATACATTAGTATAGTATATCTGCGATGGTAGGGCCCAATATATGGCTTCGTGTGACAGTCGTGGCTTACCCCACCATTTTGCATGTTGCCCTGAGAGCGAGAAGCAACTTTAAATTGATATAAAGATTATGCTTGGTTACTGCGACTCAAGTCCCTCTTCGAGGGCCCCACTGGCTATTGCGGCTTGCCGAGCCTGGTCGAGGGTCGCCAATTGTTTTCGCAAGCCCCGTTCTAGGAGTCCCGCCTCCCACGACCAAGTGTTGAGTGTGTCGTTAAGTAGTGGTCAGGCGGCGTCTGCCGGATGCCGAGTGCACTGGCAAGTTATGTGTTCGAGTGTCGAAGTAGAGTTACGCCACGGACATCTGTCGGTGCGGTTGTCGGGGAAAAAAAATTGTGGTGTCTTCTTCAAACATTGCCGCTGTGGGCTGCCTTGCCGAGTAGACGCAAGCTCCCTCCCCTTACTTACTCACAACCTTACTGCCCACCATCTTGCATCCAGGCGATGACAGGACTCCATGAATTGCATCGCAATGCCGTCGTGGCTTACCATTTTTTTGTGTTGTGGTCGCCCGCGATGTTCGTTTCAGTTGGAGGGGGGGGGGGAGGGATAGGTTAAATGCGTAATTACAATGTATACGTTCTTGCTCATAGTGTTCATTCCAGCTTTACTACCGGCACTAACCATGCAGTATCAAGACAGAAAGGTGCGTAATAAGCTTAATATTATAAAATACCCTGCAATTAAATCACACACGCGAAGGAAGCAAGAGGGCATTTATTTTTCCTGAATAGCCTGAACACCGATCCAACCATGAACTGATGTTTCAGTCAAGGCGTTGGGGAAGATGTATTGATAGTGAAGGGCACGTACTCTTATAGACGCATCTTGATTACGCTAAAGAACAAACGTAAAAAGAAATACCATGGTCCCCTCCAGAACTACGATATTTTCATCTAGATGTAGATGTAGCTCCTTGTGATCTACTGGCGCATGCACACTCTGACGGATTGGCCATTGATCGGGTAGGTTATAGTAAAGTGTAAATTAAGTCAAAGTTATGTAATAGGTAAGCTATAATGGAAGGATAGAGATTGTAGGGCTTGCATGATTTTATGAAACTGAAAGTTCTACCATTACCATCAAGTAAAAACAATTCAAGTTAAATTATAGGGAATGAAAAGGAGGCTTAGAAAAGTTTGTATTCAGAGTTTAAATCTCATTGATCCTGAAAGAAAATCTTGGATGGCAGCTCTAACCTTCCCGTTGCTATGCTCCTGTGTAGAGGCACCCAAAGAAAGCACTTTTTGAACAGTTAATTCTAATCCGAGGAGGCGGAGTGGTGTTTCTAGGGTTCGTTTTCTTAAGCTAATAAATCATCGACAAGAAATTAAAAGTTTCTATGGTTTCATTTCCGCTATACACATCACCAATCGGTGACGGCGCCGGACAAGTCCTGTACAAGTTAAAATTTAAAGAAGGTATGCGACAGCAAAGTATACTAATAGTTACTTCAATTTTTCTAGAGTGGCATAGAGTGCTTATTCAGGGGTACAATAAGTGTTTGAAATCCGAGGAATTGGTTACAGATGGCGCAATGACGTCTCGCATCATCATTTGCCTCCGAAATCTTGCAACTATGATTAAGTCTGATGTAGAGGGAATTTGAATGATGGGGACAGCTATTCACGCTTTCGCCAATGAATCATCCGTTTCATTTATAACTAGGCCTGTATTTTCAGTTGCCCAGACTAGATAGATGTTAGTCAAGTCTTGAGGTCCTAAGGCATTAAACACTCGCAGGATCTAAGATTCACTAGATGCTGTGAGTGAAGCACACAAGGACAAAGAATCAGTAACGATGACTGCATAATCTATTGTTGGCCTAATTTACGAAGGGCCAGTACTACTGCTAAAACTCTGCAAGAAATATTGGTACGGAAACTGGAATCCGCAGGGAAAATGACCAACCGGGAATAGGGCTGAATATACCAATAGCACGTTTTTCTTGGTACTGCTTGGCATCAGTCGCTATGCCTGCATTTGTTTGTGATGTTAATAAATAATCCTGTAAAATAGCGCTTAACATTCGGTAAGGTAGGTGTCTTTCGTTGCTTGGAAAAATATCATCAAAACGAATGTTAAGAGAATTTTCCCCACCACAAATCGGCTTTACCTCTCTGATCCTAGCGGTCAACTGATCGAGAAGAGTTTCTGCAAAATTAACTTGAGGAGTGTGCAGTCAAGACCAATGTGCACAGAAAAACATACTAGGCTGAGAAATGAACACTATTTGGCAATGTCTTATTGTTGATTCCTTCGTCCTTAAAGATGTTTGTACCGCGAGCATACGAAACCAAGTTACAAGAGAAGGAATTCTTGCTTCTAGATACAAAAGTTGTAGTGTTCTCTCTTTTTTTTCGTCACACGGAACATCAACCACAGACAACTATTTGTCATGGTGTACGAACTACACGGCAAGTAAGAAACGAAGCAAAATACTATATACATTATAACTCCCTGCCATCGCAGTGTAACCACATCTTCCTCTTCCTTCAGTGAAGAAGTCAGCGATGAAAAGCGCGAGACTCTTGTGAAGTGCATGCTGGATTGAACGTGACGGAAGAAGAAGAAGGACCTTCGAAGCTCAGGTGAGCTGTTTTGAAGGCTTCGGTTTTTATGATTGTTATACGGCAAACTACTACCGCTGTAGTTGTACCTTCCAGCATAAATATACATTGAACGCCCGCGTAGGTGCGCAGCTATTTTCTTTTTTCGCAGATAGAAGCTGCTTCATGCTTCTTGGAAATGATATCGCTGGTGTCAGCTCTCCGTGCAAGATCACGTCAAGCTGACTCTTGTACTAATGTATACATAAATCCTTATATGGGTGAATTAACACCATCCAGTCGGGAGCAATCTTAGAGAGAACAGCGCACTCGTTTGTAAGCAAAAATTGCTTGTAATGCTCGAGTTTCAATCTAACATTGTAATACGTGACAATTAGTTCTTCTATTTACGGTTAATCATTTTATGTGGGCTGTTTGTAATTTGCCAATCACTTTCTCGGATGCAAGCCGAGCGTTCGTTTTTGTTTTGCTCGAGAGAGTGTTTATAAGTCTTCCTATTGCGCGGAAGAAGCTCCTGTGCCAGACGCTGTGACTTATAACATTAGTATAGCGGGGCTTACAGGTCGCATGCAGAAGCGTTAGAATCACTGCGCAAGCAGCGCCAAGCACACGCATTACTTGCGTGTGCTCAGGAAGGGTTTCACATACATGCATTTTGCCAGGCATGCACATAAAGAGTAGGCTGTAATATATCGCAGGATGGCGCACGCACTATATGCGTCAAATTGAACGCGAACAGCGACGCGCCCGTCCGAAGTGTGCCTAACGGCGCAGAGCTCGCAGTTGGTCGCTCATGTACGAAGGCCGTGCGCATCCGGTTTTACACCACTTTACGATCATGCTCGGCCTAATAATCTCGGCCGATAATTTCGCATCCATTTTCTTAGCTCTTTGTTTTCTCACTTTTAGATACACGAGAGCAGAAACACAGTCGAAAATACCGCCGTAAATACGGGAAGAATCATCGCAAAGTGGTGGAAAACAGGATGCGCACGCCTGTCAATGGTGCTGACTGATGGCGCGCAGTGTACCATCATTTACGCTTCGGGCGCGCCGCTTCGCTGTTCGCTCTTCATTTTTTAATTGACTTATATTGGGGTTTTACGTGCCGAAACCACTTGCTGATTATGAGGCACGCCGTAGTGGAGGACTCCGGAAATTTCGACCACCTGGGGTTCTTTAACATGCACCTAAATCTAAGTACACGGGTGTTTTCGCATTTCGCCTCCATCGAAATGCGGCCGCCGTGGCCGGGATTCGATCCCGCGACCTCGTGCTCAGCAGCCTAACACCATAGCCACTGGGCTACCACGGCGGGTCGCTCTTCATTTGGCGCCGACACCAACGTGGGCTTTTCTTTTCTTTTTTTTTCTTTTTTTACAGCAATGCTGTAGGCGCCTAGGCGAAACAGTCGTAGCCCGACCACGGAAATCCTATTGCGGGGGTATGATAGTTTTATTTTCAGGAGGGTATATGAGCCATTGTATTCGTCTTACACTACGGAGGGACAAATTTCTCGTTGGGTGCCATGGAGGAAGGAAACTCAGGAGAGGCCCTGACGTCACTCTTTATGAAGCAAAAGTGAAGCCGGAAGTTTGCATTGCTCTTGGCGTTGCTACGCTTATCGTGCCAGCTCTCCTCTCTTGTTTACGTTTCTCGCGAAACCACGCCGCGCTGCGCGTAACCGGGCTGCTCGGACGCGCGCGCTCCGCAGCAATACTAAACAATCGCGGTGTCTCATTGCATTACCGTTGCCGAAGTCATGGTAAAAGAAGTTCATAATGAATTTCGCAAATCGGGCCTTGAGGTCGAATCGGCTACTCTTATCAACTTTTCTGAAAATAAACATGTCTTAAAAAGCCAGCCAGCTGAACTGTTCCCATCGAACGCAGGTACCGGCCGCTGCCCAGTTCTTCCGTGTTTTTGTTTTAAAAAGGGCACTTTTACCGCAGCCTTCTACTTGGTTTTCTCTGCCTGGGCTTCCTGGGGCTCTCAGATGGTCTTGCGAGCTAGACGTCTGGCGATACAAAAAAAAAAAAATGTACGCATTCTGACTGCACTGCAAGAACGCACTGGAGACACGTGCGACACACCGACCCATTCGCGATCCATTTGGAGTTTATGAGCACAAACACATTCTCGCTTGAGGAATCGTCTTGCTTTATTGAACAAACTTAGGGTGGCCACGCATCACTGCGACAGTGCACCGGCGAGGAAGCAGAATGTCACTTCTGACACCGCGTTTAGATTCATATTGACTACAGCCTGAGGTGCCTTCTTACCACGGTAAGTGATGCATCACGGAACCAAAGTTATGCGATAGCCGGCGCACGGTGCAGAACAGTACGCGCGAAGAACCGGCCTACATGCGGCCGTGGAACAGCCGTTTGATGTGTTCGCAGGCGTACGTTCCGTAGAGCCTTGCCAACTCTTGCAGCGCATCTGCTAACCTTCACTTCCCTGCGCTTCTCGCGCGCACAGATAAGATACGCCTGTGGTAGGGAGGATTCGTTCCTTAAGTCAAAGCAGGCGCTTCTTTCCCATCTTCCAGGATGAAGCGTCGGCTGGCAGGCGCACGGTGCCGAGGGCAGCAAAATGCACATATTCTGCGTAACGCTCTATCAGCATGTGTATTTAGGTACGCCTGTGCATGTGTGCATGAACCTCGAACGCGCTCTGCTTAAAAGACTTCGTACTGTCACGATTACAGCGGGGAACAAGCAACAGTAAAGCAACATGTGTTTTAATATGCACAAAAGCAAGTTGTTACTGAACGCGAACTATGCATTCATAACGTATGTTCTACGTGCCGCAAATGCACCATATGAGCTGTCAAATGCAGGAATCACTGACCTGCAAGGCGTTCGTTGTACAGATTCTGAAACGCACCGGTTTCGGCCTGCGATGGCACGTTAGCATGATTCCGCCAAAGAGGGGCAAAATTTCCCGCTGATATTCTTTCGTCCGTTCCGATTGCCGTGGCGCGGTACATGGCGTACACCGTTGCATGCGCGTTCATTTTACGAACTTTACTTCCTCCTGTCCCACCTGGCCACAGCAACATGCGGGAGAGCACGGTCCAGATAACGCAGTGCAACAAAACACGGTGACCAATGCAAACCTACCCGCGCGGCGCTTCTGCCACTGTACGAAACCTGCGGAGCAACACGTGTGAGCGCACAGAGCCATAACAAAGCCGCCATTGTGGCCCGAAAGGCGTGGCGACTAAAGCAAAGAAATGAAAAAAAAAACTGAAAAAAAGTACCTACTACGTCATTTCCGCCACACTTTTCTCCTAGCGAGCGGAGGGTGTAGGGACTCTCCTCAGTTTCCTTCCTCCATGTTAGGTATCTATAGGTATTTAAATGTTTAAGCATGTGAAACATACGTATATCTTCTACGTATTATTGCAAGGAAGGGACGTAAAACGGGACTGGTTTAAGACAATATCATGATGACATAATTATCTCGCAGTGACGGTGTGCCATTGGCTGTGCCAGTAATCACATCGTTTCTCTCTCGCAGCAGAGCGCGCGCGCAGCCGTCTTTCTCCCACTTCGGAACAGGTTCACAAATGTGTCCTTCTCTTTAATTAAATGAAATGTGCGACCCCGGCGTGTCATTTGGTAAATACAGTGCATAACCGAGTCATAATCAATATATGATTAACGCATTATGAAACGCAAATGCGCAACATAATTCGGAAATACTTTGATGAACCCGCTTGATTAACACCGTTAACCGCTCATTTTGCACGCCTCCATGATGGTGATTATGCGAAGCGTAATGTGTGGCACAAATAAACAATGGGATAAACCTAAGCCAAACGTGCGCTTAACCTTATTCAGAAACACAAGGACGTAACCAATAACTGAGAAATACTTTAATAAACCGTCGTAAGTAACCCAGCGGTAACACCGGGGCCGCACATTTCAGCTTCGCTGGTTTACCGTCTGTAAGGTGTGCTTGGGGGGGGGGGGGGTATTTTTGTCCTACTCCCCCGCAGCAGCTACTCAATACCAACTAGCTGAACAGTTAGTCCTTCTTAATTGCACTTGGATTTCATGGCTTTCTTACCATCATGCCGTTTTTGATGCACGTCTACTTGGAGTTTGCATTGATTCGCTATGCAGTTCTCGGCAAGTTAACGTCGTCTGGTGAGCGATTGTACAGGGGAGCTGTAATGGTCATTTTGGGAGTGGTTACTAGTTATTTGGAAGCTCCTCGGGATACATCCTTGGTATTTTCAGGTTCTGCGCAGACCTCATCATTCAAGCTTGCCAACCATATCCATACGCTTCCCTTTTCTCCCCGAACTTCGCGGTAAATGTTATCTAGCATAGCTTGCAATTTACTTGAGCGCTGCCTCTATAGTCACAGGGCGTATCGCAAGCAACGAACGCGTGATCATCAGTTTACTGCTATTTACCATTTTCATGTATTCGTGCCTTCAGATATACTATTCTATAGAATAATGAGACGCAGAATTTCTTTCGTTTTTGAAATTTGTACGTTGAAATTGCCGCATCTTAATTCGCCTAACCGGTATTCGGTGAAGCCGCCGCCTAACCGTGATATGTCACGTTCAACGCATGCGACTTGCCACCAGTCGGTTGGTCATAAAGGGACCGAGCACTGTGTGCTTGCCTATGGGCCGTTTCTTTATTTCCGTCGCTTGTGTGATTGTTTCTATCGACGGTTGTCTGCTGGAAGACAACACGCCTTCTAAAGGAATACAGTCGAAATTCCGATGGCCTTTTCGTGCGAGTCTTAGTAAAGAATAATAATCCCCTAACGAACCAGTGGTAGCGCAAAGGAAGAAGTTTTGGTCGAGTAGGTGTTCGATGATGTTTTCACGAATTAGCGCATCTCATAACAAGTGAAGGCAAAGGACAAACACGAGGAAACAGAAGACAGGAGGGCAACGCCCTTCGCTCCTCTGTCTCATGTTTCCTGGTGTTCGTCTTTTGCCATCACTCTTTCCAAGATGCGCTGTTTCGTGAAAACGCAGTGGCAATCTCTAAGCGAACTGGCTTACAATTTCATAGTTCCGCATCACAATAGCCTTAACTTTTTTACGACACTGCACTGGTGAGTTTGTGAGAACTGCTTCAACTGGTTTCGGGGAAAAGACAGTCGGAGGTATGAGAATGCCATCCGTTATCAGGCGTTCAGTTATCCACTACAGATATTCTACACACGAACCTCACAATGTTAAATAATTTAATAATAATAATAATATATGGGGTTTTACGTGCCAAAACCACTTTCTGATTATGAGGCACGCCGTAGTGGGGAACTCCGGAAATTTTGACCACCTGGGGTTCTTTAACGTGCACCTAAATCTAAGTACACGGGTGTTTTCGCATTTCACCCCCATCGAAATGCGGCCGCCGTGGCCCGGATTTGATCCCGCGACCTCATGCTCAGCAGCCCAACACCATAGCCACTGAGCAACAACGGTGGATGTCAAATAATTTGCACTCTTACATGTGAATGAGTGAGTCGATTATTTTAAATTGCTCCATCGGTGTTTTTTTCTTTCTAGCGGCGTCCTTGTTTTCCCCGTCCTTTAGCTCCACTTCGACGCACTTCCGTTCTCTCGGGCTCCTCAAGCCACGCGTTTTCTTGAATAAGCCTGTCGCTATAGCCTGATCGGTAGCCTACGCATCTGCCTATAGTCTACGGCACGCCATCCAGTTAAAGTACCCTACTTTGGTCCCTATAATAACTAACCGCGTATTAAAGGCTCGCTGAAGCACCTTGCATCCTAAAAGGTGTGCATGTTCGTAAGTGGTGTTAGAGTAAGCTGGAGGTGGAGCGTCCTAGCCGAACATTCGGGAGACATTCAGAACCGTGTGTGCAGAAAGCCGGTGCTAGTGACTAACCTACAGCTATCAATAGTTCGCAATTATGGCACAGAACATACGTATACGAGCGGCGTTAACCAAAATACGCTAGTAAGGATCTGGCACACCTGCCAAAGCAGGAACCCGAAATGCCTTTTGTTCACGTTCCGGCATGGCGCCGCTTCCCTACTGCACTACAAGAAGAAGACTGCGTCTGGTGTTAAGCTACTTTGCACGTAGCATGGCCGTAAGCTGCTGTTTTCCTTCAATAAATTTCATGTTTGCTACTCGATGCTTGAAGAATTACGAAACAGCAAATACGTAATTAGCGCTATAATATCGTAGAAGTTTATAATGTTAAGGTTTTTGCGTGGTTAATGCGCGAGAAAAATATTTCTTACTCTTTATTGCAGGGAGCAAAGCAAGCTACAGCAGGAGTCCTCCAAGAAAATCGATCTCGTGGTCCTTACTGCAGGATACACTTGTAAACTGTGCAAAAAGAAGAGCTCGAGTGGCCGTTGAGCGCAACTTCCGACTTCATGAAAGGGCAAGAATCAAAAAAGAAATACCGACCGAAGGTTATGATGGCGCAAGCCAAGAAGAACGAAGGTGTCCCTACTCTGAAGGAAGGCAGTGATGCAGGCCAACCTGCGCAGTCGCCCACAACGTCCTCCAGGAATGCCACAAAACCATATTCACTAGCGTCACCTCCAAATCAACCACCTAAGGACTATGTGATGCCGAAATCCGCAGTGTCGCCACCGGGGCAAACTACTGCAGGTACAAAAATGGAAGAGCCCAATGAGACTCCGGACAGAAAAGTTCAGTCGGAGATGACAAAGGAACAACTTGCAGGGTTAACAGCGCAGAAAATTCAGAAGGACGGCAGGCGAGCAGAAGACGCAAAGTATGCAATGGCGGATGCAGAGTGGGGTTGGAGAATCAAATCCAAAGACGGGAAAAAGTATGAGATCCTTAAAGTAAGCGGAAGCAAGTCGGAACGTCCGTCATCGAGGAAGCGAAAGTCAAAAAGCACCGACGCTGATCTGGACTACGGCCCCTATTTTAGGCGCTATCCTGATTCCTGGAATCCGGAGCACGAGGGGGGGTACTACGGCGCCTATGGAGGTGAGTAAGCTAAGTCTTCACAGTACTTCTTCAACGCACCAGCATTGTGAGAAGATTATATATGGGCGTCGCAATCACTCTAGCACGACTTCTGCGTTTTCAGTTTACGCCAGGGTTAGGCACATGTCAAGACAAGTCGTTTGTTAAGAACACACTTGTGGCTTTGATAGCAGGACGACGTGTGACACCGCGCTTGGAACGCCTCTATATTATGCGACAGAACGACGTATAATATTTAAGCTTTACATGCCATGAATGAATAAAAAAAAATAACAGTTCGTATAGAGCAATGCAGGCTCCGTTTGTTGCCCCTTTTGAAGGTATCACCGAAGATTTGTTGTGTGTTTGATAAACTGATTCTTAATATAGTGATAACTAGTAACGCAATCGGTGATAAAGCAGGAAGGCGAGACAAACACTTTGCTTAATTACTGTTCTATTTGATTGTGAAAACTCCTCTGGAAATACATTCCTGGAAAAAGGCACCACACTCAGGTCAACGTGCCCACAGTCATTGGAAAAAAAAACACGCTTCAGGTCTATATTGAATGGCGAGAACAGGGCGGGTATAAAACAATGGCACTCGCTCTTGGTGCGTAGTGCAATAGGAGGCGCTCTTGCTAGGTTAGGAGGATTTTTTTTTGTTATGTTCTTCGTTTCTCCCGAAGCCTCTGATCATGGCCTCCAAGGCTGCGCGCGCTTACAGGCTTTGCTCCGGCAATACCATTCGACGCACCACCCAGCAAAAAAAAAAAAATAAAAAAGTCTAATGCGGCACGCGCATACGGCTTTCACGACATGTCGCTCTTAGCAGACGGCGGTGTTAGTCGAGATAATTAAAAGACGATTGGAGTATTGGCGTGACAAATGCAGGGAAAATATTTGCGCAGAACCGGAGTGGTTGCGAGTGTAGGTAGTGGTACAGCATAGTGATATACGTTTCAAATACAAAAGTTAATGAAAAGGAGAAAATCAGACATCCACCCATTCGTAGCAATTGCTACAAAGGAAACCCATACGGGTTCCTCGAAAGAGAGGCCTCATAGTTTCTTGAGGGCCTCATAGTTTCATAATCTTGAGAGGCCTCAAGATTTTCTCTTTTTCATTACTTCTCTACACCTTGCGGGTTTGTGCAGAACTACTACAAAAGTTAAGGTCCAGGGCAGATGTGCTATTAAAAGTACAGATAGCGATAGACATAGTAAAGCCTTAAAAGCACTTCTTGTAGGGCTAGTTGGTAGCGGTTCATTATAAAATATAAAGACGCAGGCTGTAGCGGAGTATTTGTCCGAGCTCAGTTTTAAAGGAGATGCCAATAAACGTCACCATCATCGTCATTGTTATCGTTTCGTAGCCGCAGAAGCGGCTCCAGAAGGCAGACCTCGCAAGATGTCAACGTGCGCATTGCGTCCATTTTCTCGTTTTGGGGAAGAATATCACTCTGTATGTCCCAGTTATTTTTAACCTCTGCCTCGTGTTCTGCCTTGAACATTTGTCCATTGCAACCATCTATTGTTTTCGTGACTTTATTTTATCGTGCACCTTTTTATACTTTTATCGATTGATCTTGTAAAATCTACAGTCCGCACTTATGGTTTGTTTATTATTTTACTTTTCCAAACGAGTCATTAGTGGGCTTGCGCAACATTTATTGTCTGGGAACTTGCATATAATTCTGGATGACAGGGTGTAGTTGGTGCCTGGCTATCTTTTTCTTGTTTTCTTTCTTTTGTTTAGCACTTTGCCTTGCAGTGATATAGCAAGTGATATTGTTGCTTTAGAGCTTGTACGACAACTCTGCAGTGCAATAAACTTCACGTACTAATTACTGGTCACTTCCCGAGAGCACCTTTATTAGATTTTATTTTTAATTTCAGTAGCACTTTTTTGTATTGACTGTATTAATGCTGCATGCTATTTCGTTGGCGAATAATGCTTTTGCTACGTTGATGATTATTTTTTTGCCTTTTTAAAGAACGCTTCTCTTATGTTGGTGTAACCGAAACTTACGCTTTAGGCATAGACTTCCTCAATGCACGTAAGGTATTCATAAATAAATTTATTAAAGATCAACAAATAAAGTAAACGTCCCTAAGCAGACAAGCGTAAATGCGACTAGTATACTACTGTTTGGTGATCTTAACGTTTTAGTTATATTTATGGTAATGACTGTTTCAGCGGCATCTACATGTACCAATATGCGAGTGAATAACTGTACAATTTATCACTCACTGCTTCGAGCATAATTTCTCGTTCCATCAAGCCTTGACACTACGGCGCACAGCAGGCAGTGGCATGCAAACTCACGCAGCTGAACTCAGGGTTTTTCTTTAGTCTGGGATATTTGAATGCTATCGCGTTCCACTCTTAAAGGCAAAGCTTAGGCAACCTCCCAATTTTTTTTGAATTATTTCACTTTTGTGGTGGAGCATATCAATACGTCTGTAAGCAAACACCGTTTGAAATTTCGAAATCACACGGCCATGTGACCCTCTGTTACAGTAGACGACAGCACCACGAAGCGTTACTGTGCCAGTCGTGGCACAAAACAGAAAAACAGAAGTAAGCAATACAATGAAAAAAAAAACATTCTGGGGTTTACACGCCCGAAACACAATATGATTATGAAGCATACTATGTAGTGGGAGACTCCGGAATAATTTTAGCCAGCTGGAGTGTCCTGACGGATGCTTAAGTGAAAGTACACGACCGAGTGCGGCATTTTTCGTTTGGCGGATTATGCTACGTCGTGCTTATTTCACTGCCTGTCATGACGGCGGAGTGCCGAGACTAAAGCTAGAGCCACGAAAAACAGCAAAGCCGCTCAATGGGTTGAAAACAGCTGACAAAATGATAAGCATATCCCAGGTAGCACCGAAAATCTTAAACACGTACGCCATATTAATGGATTAAAAGTTTCAAATAGTTATTTTTTACCAAACTTGACTCATTAATGACGTCGTAAGCAGTACAGCTTAAAAATGAAGGGTGAATGCATTTTGAAAACACTTTCATAAGATTGGCCGTACCTCTTGAATTAGCGTTCTGGGTTTTCGACGGCGCCGTTCTTGGCGGGAGAGAGAGAGAAGAAACTTTTTAATGACTAGTCCGGTAGTTTCGTTGTGGTGGCCTCAGGGGGCGGCTCAAAGTCCTTGGACTCGGGCCGCATCTTTGGCTCGCCGGATGGCCCAGAGCTGGTCTGCCAACTTTGAACTTTTGACAGCCGCCTCCCAGCGGCGCCGACGCCGACGGAGAAGGTCCCCGGCGGCCCCCGCAGCCGGGGCAGCGTCGGGAAGAAGCGAGCTCGAGGCTTCCCGTCCTGTGGTTACGGCCGCGATTACGGACGCGTCGCGAACGGACGTGGTCCCATTACCGTGGTTGCCGGCACATTCCCAGAGCATATGTCGCAGCGTTGCTCGCTGTCCGCGAGCTTTACAAGCATCTGTTAGATATAAACCCGGGTAGCAGGGATGTAAGACCGCGGGGCTAGGGTAGGTGTGTGTCTGGAGCAAGCGTAAAGATACGGCCTCGTTTATCCATTTATCCAATTCTCCATTTATCAACCGCCACTCGTCATCTCAACTGCTGCTGCATTCACGCCGCATTAGCATGAGTTCGGCTAGGAAAAAGAAGCTTTGTGTTGTTGACATCACCTCAGAAGAGACGAAGGATTGCAAATG
The DNA here is from genome assembly GCF_038994185.2 of Dermacentor albipictus. Lineage (NCBI taxonomy): Eukaryota > Metazoa > Arthropoda > Arachnida > Ixodida > Ixodidae > Dermacentor > Dermacentor albipictus. The sequence goes on from NC_091825.1 coordinate 90,869,130, forward strand.
AATTTGAGACCGCAACAGGCCGCGAAGTAATGGCGCGCGAATGCAGTAGCATTGAAGCCGCTCTTTGGGGCGCGGATAGTGGCTCCACATCGTCCTTGGAGGAGTGTCGCCAGTCAGTAGACCAATCTCACAGCGCACCCTCTGCTTCAATGGCTTTCGCTTCCTCATAAACTTTGTCATCATTCAATTCTTTCTGACGATTTCTTTCAGTCAGAGCATGAGCGTTCGGCGGCAGCCGCCTTTTATTCCTTTCGGAACGGGGCAGTGTCCGGCTATTCAGAAAAAAACATTCAGTTTTGTTCGGTATATTAATGCATCTTTTACGCGTACGCCTCACTTAGACGTGGTGAGTTTTCGCGGTTTTGTGACGTTGCGTGACACAGGTAAAGTGGATGCCGCCCGGAAACTCTTGACCAATAGCAGACGGCTGATGGCGAAAAGGCATCTTATCAGAAATTATGATTTTTATTTTGTTTGCTCTAATCATGCATAAGAAGTGTGTACACGCCATGTCAGATGGGGGAGCTATCACGGTTTTCGTGACGTGGCATGACAGACAGGCAAAGTGGCCGGTGGTACAAAAAAGTATTTGACCAATCGCGGTGGGAAGATTGCACAATTGGAATAGAAAAGTATGAAATAGGGGCGCTATAACATGAAACAATTCGAAACTTTTCAATTCCTATTCAGCAATCAGCCCTCCACGCTCGGTAAACAAATTTTCGACCCACCCTCACTGCGGCTGTGTGTCACGTGACGTTTCGAAAACGGCGAAAACGTCCCGTTTGACATGATATGTGCACACTGATAATTTGTGATTATACAAAACGATATAAACATAATTATTTCTGATTCAATGCCTTTTTAGTCATTAGCCCTCTGCTGCTGGTCTAGCCTTTTCGGGTTGCGCTCCCTTCACCTGTCTGTCACGCGACGTCACAAAACCACGAAAAGTCAGTGCGTCCAAGTGACGTGTACGCGTTAAAGGCGCATTATTATGCCGAACGAAACTGAATTTTTTTTTCTGATTAGCCGGGTAGTGCCCCGTTCCAAAAGGAATAAAAGATGGCTGCCCGCCGATCGCTTTGGCACTGGCAAGTCGGAGCTGCGTATATTAATAATTTGCGTATAATAAACATCTTTGCGTGGCAGTGTAAAGTTATCGAGCCATTTGGGCACGCTTGCGGCATTGATTTTCCAACTCTACTTTGCTGAGGATCCGTTTTAGCGACATTTTTAACCTTCCGTTGCAAGCCGCCGCGATTTTCGACCAGCCACCGCAAGCTAAGCAAGGGAAAGCGGACCAATTGCAGTCGCCGGCACGACCCTTCCCAACCGGTTATCTGCTTTCACTGTGCTAGCTCGGCCCCATCAAAACCCTCTCCACTTGAGCGTGGTTCTCACCCCGTGTCTGCGAATTAGATAAGAAAAACTGCTCAGTGTAGAGAATGCTATTCGTTTTGAAAGCAAAATAAGTGCTCTCCTATAAACGAAGACCACGTTTGATTGGGCTTTTCAAATAAATCTGGGGGTTAACGTCCGGTGCTTGCGTAGGTGGTTATGTAAATTTGGAGTCAGAAGGTTGGAATAAAAACCGATTGGAATAGTCTTAAGGAATTGGGCCCCTAGTTTTACGTTATAGCGCCCCTGGATAGTGTTGTAGCTGCATGTATTGCGCACATGCCACTTTTATAAGTAACAAAATTTAGTATATCTTTCATATTGCAGCTTAAGTTTGCTGTTACATGTTTCATTAGAAGCTGCAAAACTTTGAAGGAATATGTAGGCGTGCCCACTTATCTGGCAAGGACATCGAAAGCGAACACTTTTTCACTTTCATATATGATGGAAAACAACTTGCCGCTAATGAAGAACGAACCCACAACCTTCGCATATGCGAAGGTTGTGGGATCGGTCCCCACCTGCGGCAAATTGTCTTTTCATCCACTTTCAGTTCCATTAATTTATCGTTTCTTTATTTCATTTATTAAGCAGAAGTTATTTCCCCTCGGTTGTCCTTGATGTGAGTGTTTGTTGTTTGTTAACCCCCTTTCTTCTCGTTCTGGAAGTATAGTCATTTTTTATATGCTTTTGAATTGAAATGCTTTGAATTTCTCATATTTTCCTCAAACCCTGCGTAAGTATTATTTATCGATAAAGTGTTACTTTGTGATATTCTAACTTCATTTGCTCTTGGCACAAAAGCCCTGGCCTGACCGATTGTCAAGATGCGCTCATTTCTTAGCGGGACGTCATTCCCATTTTGGTTCTAACAACGTTGCTGCATACCGCAGACGGTATTCCGGATTCGTTATCGTGAACATGTTTCTTTTCATGTGACTTGCCCAAGGATGCGTCGGCCTCTTAGGCAACAGTGCTTGGCACTGCGCCACAAGCTCAGATGCACTAGGCACCGACACTTCGACTCACCTGGAACCCGGAAAACGAGCTTCAGATTATTGTAAACCTTTCGAGAGTACTTCTAGACCAGCTTTTTGGTAACGTCTTAAAAGCGTTTAAAAATCACATATGAAGAGCGCTGGCAAAGGGATCATTAACCTTTCCGAACCTTATTTGAAGACAAGCTTTTCCAATACCTTTTCCAATCCGAATGGTCACGTTCGGAGAAATTCTACTGCACTACCGCAGAGAGCGGTTACGCTACCCCCCAGCACACAAATCACTGACTAAGTCTCAATCCACCACTTGGCGACTCCTTCAAACACGAACTTTTCCGAACCCCGTGCTTTACAACCGCATGTACCCCGACGCATACTCACCACTCTGCAAAGCGTGCAAAGCCCGCGCCGACCTCAATCATATTATTTGGCAATGCCCCAAAGCCTCACCCACCAACACCTCCCGCACTAACACACGCATCATTAGTACGGCCGAGCAGTGGGAGACATTGCTGCTCAGCTTAGACCAAGAGGAGCAGCTCTGGGCCGTCCGGATGGCCGAAGACGCCGCCAGAAAGCAAGAACTGGCCGCCGTCTGAGGAAGGGGGGGATTGGGGGTTAGTCTCCCGACCCCCGCCACCCCTTAACCCCATCAAGGACACAATAAAGTTTTATCTCTCTCTCTCTCCAATACCTTTTGAAGAGCTTTTCCAGATCATCTGAAGTAGGTAATTAAGCCGGACATTAGCAGACATTCATGCGACTTCTTAACGACGAAGTAGCCTTTCTGACCCGTCTCTTTTTTAAACCGTTTTTATCGTCTCGTATGAACGCTATAAAAACGATATGTATCTCTTTCCTGCTACCTGGGATATATAACTCGCAAAATGTATATACTGCGCGTATAGTGCCTTTCCGACGCATGACGCAGCTTTGCACATACATTCCACCTCTACATACCCACACAAATGTTGTATTAGAACGTTCGCAGAAAGAAAAAAACGCATTTGAAAATAAATCTGCGCCAGCACGCTTTTTGTCGCTCGTTGAGTGTCAACCGTCATGTCCAATCAATAAGGAATCGCATAGCAATGAACTATTTTTTCTCTCGCCCTATTCAAGCCATAGTAACAATACAGTAGCGCCCGAAAGCCTCGACGCATGAAAAGCCCTCGGCTGCGAGCGCCGCGGTGTGACGTCGCAGCCAGCCACGCCCACTACTGAACGTATAGGTTGGCCGGAGGAAAACCTGCCAAAGCGCAGAATCTTGGAGGCCATGCTCTGATGTTCTCAATTTTTGCTTTCTTTCTGGAATAAAAAGAAAGCTCGAGTTTCTCGCTACCCTTGAGGGCACATTTCGGGCGTAGATTGTTGTATATGGAGGCTTACCTGGCGTGCGTTATTTTGAATAATAGGGCTTTTCGGCTTCGCCAAATCTTAGATATCTAAGTTCGTCACTACTGGCAGATAAACTCTAGATAAATATTCATGGGTAATATTATTTGTTTTTATCGCCACAATTATTTTTACGTCCCATTACTGTAACTCGACGTGACTGATGATTTTGTGTATCGTTAATTTTATTGTGTTCAACAGCTTGGACTTTGTCTATACACATTATGTTAATGCGAATTTAAAGTGGTAGCCCTTCTGGTCGTCCACAGCATGGTATTACGCAATACTTCGTGCGCAGAATGGCGTCCGGAAGAAGAGTGTCCTTACTATGCTCCGTACGGCATTGAGCCTTGGGCACCCTACTTCGCATCGCAGCCTTCTCCGAGCTGCCCCATACACGGGCACATGAGGCGGCATCCTGCACAGCGAAGCCAGGTTAGTCGTTTGCTTAGACGCATAAGCAGGTAGTCAGACTGAAGTGCTAACGCACTAGCAGTGGAACTGGTTGTTCGCACACTTTATAAGCAGCAGCTACCACCTTGTCCTGGCAATCCACGACGTAAGTAGAGAGAGAGAGAGAGAAAGAACAACTTTATTGAAAATGCTTGCAGAATCGGTTAGGCTCCCTCCACGCAGGTAGGACAAGCTTTTACCGCGACGCGGCCCCTACGTCAGTCTCGTGCGTTGTGCTCCTCGAGGTCTTGGTCCCTCGCTACTTCCGTGGGTCCGAGAGGGAAGCCGCCCCCTTCCTGGGGGTGCTGCGCCCCTTCTCCTCGGTTTCGCTCGGTCGCTGCCTCTGTAGAGCTGCCGAGACCTGCTGGACGGCCTTGAGTTGTGTCTCTTGATCATAGCACCTCGTTGCGGCCTCTAGCTGCGGCGGGATCGTCGTCTTCTCGCTGGCTTCTCGCGGATTTACGCTAGAGTCCCAAAGGATGTGAGCCGCGGTGGCTCTCTCCTTCGCGCACAGTCTACACACGTCACTCGCGTACACACTCGGACACACGTGCTTAGCTAGCACCGGGGTGAGCAGGGACCCGGTCTGTAACTGTCTGTATAACACTGCCTCCTTCCAGGTAAGCCCCGGGTGCGGTGGCGGCATAGTCTGTCTGTTCAGTCTCTACCACTTCACCATTTCGTTAAAGGTGGTCATCGTGTCTTTGGCACTGCTCCGCGACCAACACTCCGAGTCGTCCGTGCTTGCAGCTGCGTGGTTGGTTGTCCTCGCGCGGCCGAGTTGGCCGTCTCGTTGTGGTTCACGTTCCCGCGTTCCGACACGTCACTGCCCATGTGGGCCGGAAACCACTTGTAAGTAGCCACAATCATCTGGACACATGCACCTCCAAGTGGTTCTGCGTCAGGGAGAAACAGATACCGACAAACCCATAATGAGCTTTGGTAATATTGAATTGCTGGCGACAGTACCACTGTCTGGCCTGAACCGACGACTACAGCACCGTAAAACCACCCCGATGACCCTATGCCTGCTGAGGAGCTCGCATATTGGTGTCATTCTGACAAAGAACTGAACCTTGTGCTTGTTCATGCTACTACGTGGCTTCCACTAGGTCAACAGGCAGCACTGCGTCCCGTGTAGCGCCGCTCTGCTCCACAGCTTGTGGAGCCGAACGTGCTTACGTATTGACAGCATGTACCAGTCTATCCCGCCATCTTCTACTCAAAATCGGCCGTTCTACGTGTTTATTGAACTAGAGGGCCTGTCGACGAAGTGGTCGCCATCCTATGCCCTCCATCAGGCGTGAGCATCCCTGCTGTAGAACGGAGATGACAGAATGACTTCATCCGTCCAGACAGTGACTCTGCTGCAACCCCTTGCGTGATGCTGGCTTTTCGGCGCTCGGGCTGTCTTTTCCGGAAAGCTCCACTGCCTCAGAGGTGATCCCTGCGTCGTGTTAAGGACTTGCTGGCGGAAGACCTCCCGAACTCTCCCGTCGTGATCCTTTGCTGCTCGCGCACATGGGTCTTCAACGGCCGTAAACTGATGGCTTCGGCACCGACAAACTGGCAGTGAAGGTTCGTGATCTTATCGCGAGTTGTTTGAAGCCGTCGATGCAGTGGCTTCCTTCTCACGTCGGCGCCCTGTATAATGAGGAGACGGACGCATTGACTAAAGCACCACATCATTCCATTTCAGCTGTAATCGACGCTTTAACGACCTTCGACTATGCGAGGCACACGTTGCAGCGGTGATTCACGGCGCTCCACCCGGACCATTGCCTCTTCAGCGGCCGACGTCCCGGTTCCCTCCCTGATCGTAGCTGTACAAGGTTGGAGCGCTCTCTTCTGCTGCGACTCCTGATCGCCGGTTCCTGCATGGTATCCCGTAGCTACTGCAAAGGCCAGGCTACTGTCAGTGGCCTGCACAGCTTGCGGCGCAGCAGAGGCAGTAGAGCGCTTCTTCTGATTCTCCCACGTCTACTCCAAGGAGATTGCTTCTGACTCCGCATACTTTCGACGCCCGAGCTTTCCTTAGGCCTGAGCTAACCTGTCGAAACAGTATATGTATCATTTGCCTCCTGCTGTCAGCCATGGGTACTGCGACCGTGACGAACTTCTCTCTCTCTCTCAATTCGTCTTGATGTCCCTTTCGCCTTCCCCAAATGCTGACTCATGCTCCTTAAAGAGCTGCAGAAAATAGCCCGTCTTACTTTCTACAATGGATCTTTTTGTCATTGCTGCAAGTAAAAGCATAGCGGTGCTCCTATAAAGGAAATGACTGCAGAGTTTAATCATTTATGGTGATACAATAAGCTTTCTTCTTTCAGAATGTGCGACGTGCTAAGCTATCGCGGAAAGCAATTAAGCGTACCAAATATACTGTCGGGTTGCGCGAAAGGGACGCTAAAAAAGACCGTCTTTCGACTTCTTTCTGAATCAATAATTTCCACGATCCTTCTACTCATAGGGAAACGCACGATGGCGAGAAATTACGTTCACCCATATACAAACCGTATATTATACCAATATGGATGCCTGTTTTATTGCGGACATAATCACCACGGTATGACCATCAAATTATGCAGTTGTACTTATAGTGTACTTGCTATTCAGTCACCACTTTAAACCTTGCATCAGCTGTGGTTGTACAGCAGCTGTCATGTTGAGGTGATGCCACCGCACGGCCTTTGCAATTGCGCTTCGCGTTACATTTGATCTCGGATCCCACGTGCGGACGTTCTTTCTTGCTCCTAGCCGGCCTACGAATGCCACCAGCACAAACACAGATTATTTGAGATACAGTATTTGTTCAACTGAACATATATTTCTTCTTGTTACGCATTTCAGGGAAACTTTATTCCAATTCCCATCTCGATACCAATGCCGATGCCTTCCGGCTCAAGTAGTGGCCCAGTGATCATCAATGTACCACCTCCACCACCACCCCCATCACTTCCGCCCCCACCGCAGCCTGAAAGGAGGTCGACGCCTCTACAAGACATGACCTCGTTCATGATGGCAATGATGCTTAAGGTAACCACGTCATTACAGAAGCAAGACATTGTCATAAAGCAACGTGGAAGCTGTATCTTTGTGTTGTGTTTATCAGTTGCTGTTAGTGCATATTGTATACTAGCTTAGGAGCACGCGTTGCTTGTCATTTCTTCTATATTTAAATGGACTTTGAGCGACATTTCTCCTGCACCAAAAAATATATGCGCAGAACTCATCTCACATGACGGTCAACCGTAATGCGTTAGCATTGAATCGATATAGCGACATAACGTACCACCGCCGAAATGATCTATGTATCCGGCGCGTAATACCGCTGGACTATTTTGCACCTCCCCATGAAATATGTGCGCCATTTAGCGCCGCCGCCGCGAAGCGTGAGCATGGCTACCGACACGCATGGAGCACAGGTGCGTGTCAGTGCTAATAAACGCGTAATGCTGCAACCAAGCTTCTCTTTCTCGCGCTTATTTGTGGACACCCGGCATCATTAAAAGGAACTTTAGCTCGGGCCCAACTCCGACGCGGCCTATTCAAATACATGTAAAACGCAAAAACGTTTTTGTGAGAGAACCCCTGGACCGATTTTAATGAAATGTGTTGCACTTGAGAGAGAAAGGTAAATTCTAGTGACGGTTGGGAGCGGAATATTGATTGAGATCCTGAATTTTGTTACACAAATTTTCAAATATTTGGAAGATTGAAAAAATTAGAAGCACGAAGTTCACAAAATCATAGCTTTGCATCAATAACAGATATCGCGGTTCTGTAAATGGCATCCATTAGATCATTGAAAGCGGACAAATTCTTTATGTCATTTTACATCTTATGTAACATCTTATGTACATCTACATCTATGTACATCTACATCTTATATAGCGGCTCCACAGCCACCGTAGTCCTCCATAAAGAAAGCAACAAAATCCCAATAAAGAAAGGCGTCAGGCAAGGAGATACGATCTCTCCAATGCTGTTCACAGCGTGCTTACAGGAGGTATTCAGAGTCCTGCATTGGGAAGAATCGTGGATAAGAATTAATGGAGAATATCTTAGTAACTTGTGATTCGCTGATGATATTGCCTTGCTTAGTATTTCAGGGGACCATCTGCAATGCATGCTCACTGACTTGGAGAGGCAAAGCAGTAGGTGGGTCAAAAAATTATTCTACAGAAAACTAAAGTAGGGTTTAACAGTCTCGGAAGAGAACAGCAGTTTACGATAGGTAGCAAGGCACTGGAAGTGGTAAGGGAATACATGTACTTAGGACAGGTAGATTCTTGTATCGGAGTTTTGGCTATATCTTTTCTAAATGTACCAATAAACCGCTTTATAGGACACTATGAAGGGAAGCACCGGGGACCTGTTCCCGTCTGTGGAGTCGCTGGATCAGCAGGAACGAGATGTGACGGCGACACCAGATGATGGCGAACGTCACGTGCCTTCAGAGCCCGCTTACGATCAACTTGGCTTCTTGCAGCAACAGACGCCACCTTCATCCGAGCCATCTAAATATACCGGAGGTGAATCCATAATAGTGGCATATGACCTGTATGCGAGAGCGCGCTATGTACGGTGACTCGTACTAGAGGGTTCCATTTTTCGTTTAAAGAGAAGCTTTATTTGCCTCTCCCTTCGACTTTGCCACTGCTTCTGCTGCTGTTGCTGCTGTTGTCGGGCACACCACGTCGTAAGGTGGTTCAGAGCGTGCACAAGTGTATGCACGACAGGAGTGAGGCAGATGGAAAGGCCACGCGACAAGCTCGTTAGGACCCCACCGCGCCGAATTTGCACAATGCCATCTGGAGCTCCCTGGGCGCTGCCACATTAGCGTCTTGACAGCTGCAATTATCCATGAACGCTCTCAAAAGCATTGCAGAAATTGCAGCACTTACCTTTCTACTAATGTGCGAGACCAGAGCGAAACTAGATAGAATAGTAGAGAGGAAAGGGGAGAAGAGACAGTTCCCGGACAAGGGGCAGGGAGAACAGATGACATGAGAAGGCAAGGAAACGCCGCTACTATAGACACGACAGCGGCTGCGGGGAAACTGGATATACCTAAACTCAAGGTACGGCAAAGTACCTTTCTGCTATTTATGAAAAATAAAAACCATGCCAATATGTCTAGCGGACAACTTACGCAGGGCGTGCAGAAGCAGAGCCGTATTAATTAAAGCCCACTGCAGGGTGCAGGCGGCACTACAGAAGCGGTCACACGTTAAATCACACTTCTGTTCCGCCGCGGTAGATTTGCGGCTGTGGCATTGCTGGAGGTCGCGGCTTCAATCCTCACCGCGGCATCCACATTTTGACAGGAGCTATATACAAAAAAAATGCTAGTACCGCTTGATTTAGGTGCACGTTAAAAAACATAATAATAGTTCGGGTTTTACGTGCCAAAACCACTTTGTGATTATGAGGCACGCCGTAGTGGAGGACTCCGGAAATTTTGACCACCTGGGGTTCTTTAACCTGCACCTAAATCTAAGCACACGGGTGTTTTCGCATTTCGCCCCCATCGAAATGCGGCCGCCGTGGCCGGGATTCGATCCCGCGACCTCGTGCTCAGCAGCCCAACACCATAGCCACTGAGCAACCACGGCGGGTACGTAAAGAAAAAAAAAACACCGGGGCGTCAAAATATATCAGGAGTCCACTATTACGGCGTGCCTCATAATCAGATTGCGGTTCTGGTACGTACAGCTCCGCAATCCACTTCAAGTTTATTTCTTCTGCCACGATGCGATTTGCCATTTGAGGCAATGACAATTCTCCACCCTCTCGGAGGTTATGAAATGTGGCGCACAACAACGCCACAAGCAAACACCTCTCCCGGTGTGTTCTGTGTACCACTCAGACAAACAGCAGTGGTGCACGCAAGGTAACGTTTAACACCAACTCACCACTCTCGTGTTCGACTAAACGTTGAAGAAATTAAGATTTCGCCGTCAACATTAGCGCCAATTATCGTCCATGAAAACAACCAGCACAGAACGCTTCGCTTACATGGATTCTCAGATTGCGTGAGATCTGTATAATTTTTGCTTATGCTAATAAAAGATATCCTTAAGCATAGCCCAAAATTGATAATCTACAAGGAAATCTTAAGATGCAACTGAGTGCTTGCATGTTAATATACAAATGTGTCTACCAGCCGGGAATTCTGAGGGAATTTGAATAGTCTGGAAATACTCAAGGGAAACTCAGGAAATTTCTGCTTCTATCATGGAAAATGAGCAGCAATTTTGTTGAAAGGGAACGAAAGACGCGGTAAAGTTGGCTCGAGTAAGAGAGAGGAATCGTAACAAATTCTCTTTGACGCCGTGCCGTCCGCTGGAGGAATTGCCAGTGTACCTTAACGAACAACTTTCCGGACGCCTTATGATTGGTATGGCTTCGCGGCGCCACCACGTTAGAGTCAATGTATAAGAACGTCTGAAAATTCGGACACGAGAACACTTCGAAAAATCGTGACGGCAAGAAGTCCGAAAAATCGAACGGCGGACTTCTTGCCGTTGCCGCATGTCCGACACGGCATTAATCGAAGCCACCACCATCGCCGCCATATTGATTACCTTGCCGCCTCCAACCGGCGCTCACGTACGCAGATCTGCCGGCAGCCTTAGCTACCACCGCGGCAACGCTAGGCCTAGCTGTTTCGACGTTTACTATTAAGAGGAAGCTTTAGCTTCAGCCCAGCTCCGACGCGGCCTATTAGAATACACGTCAAACGCAAAAACGCTTTTCTGAGATAACCTCGCGACCAGTTTTAATGAAATTTGCTGCATTTGAGAGAGAAAGTTACGTTCTAGTCAATGTTTGAAGCGAAATTTCGTAAGGGTATCAATTTTGTGACAAGAATTTTCAAAAACTTGGAAGTTTAAAAAACAAACATAGTGGCACGAAGTTTACAAATTGATAACTCCGCTTCAGGAACAGACATTGCGGTTCTGTAAGCGGCATTACATCATTAGATCATTAGATCAGAGATTACATAACCATAAGATCATTCAAAGCGGACAAATTTGTTACGTCAATTTATATCTTACGCTAACTTGTTACGTTCTTTACAAAGGTTCTGCAAAAGCTGTATTTCCATATTTATGAATTCTTTACAATATATGGGTAACATATCGATTTCGTCCGCTTTAGATGTATTATTAGATGAAATTCACAGAATTGTCATATCGTTCTTCATTGCTGAGCTACAGAGTTGTAAACTTGATAGTTTCGTTTTCTGAAACATTTTCGGTTTTCGCCCATTTTTATTAAAAAGTTAGCAACCTAAATAAAAAAATTCAAACCAACAGACAGTAGATTTTAAGTTTTTCTTTTAAATCCAACAAACCTCGTCAAATTTTGTACAGTGGTTGCCGAGAGAAATGAATTCTCCTTTACATGTATTTAGATAGGAGCACCCCAGCTAAAGCTTCCTTTTAAGCCTATTTCTGTTATGCGGCATGTTTGTCATTGAAAGGATGCGGAGCTGTCAGCAACGGCACCGATTCCACTTTTGTGGTCCTCGCGATTTCCTTCGAAGCTAAAAGCTGCATAATGTCGATTCCAGAAAGTCAGCTTTGCCTCAATATATTCTTGTTACGGAGTGAAGCATGCGCAAACGTATTGCGGTGAAGCTTAACAAGCGTGGTAAGGGGCAATTTTTCAAATGCAGCCACTGATACTTGCTTAGAAAATTTGTCACTTCAGGTTTGCGGTCGAGGACTTGCCTGAATTCGTCTGCATTTTTCCGTGCTGCTTCCTGGTTGCCATTTTTCTTCTTTAGTGATGTTGCTCTTTCTCTCTTCAATTTGAGAGGAATTTCTGACCACACAGTACTTGAGGGGGCACAGAGTATGCAACCGACCAGTGGAGCAGATATCGGGCCGCTATATTTCGTAAAATGGTACATCGCGGCAAAGCAGTTTAGCCCCTTCCTTAATGATCTATTGTTCCTAATAAATCAAACTGCATGTTCTTTCTGTGTAGCATTAGCGATGTTTCCCTATAATAATTAGAAACTATCTCTATGGAATATTTCGGCGCTAACGAAATTTTAATGCTGACACAGCTATTGCCGAGGGTGAGCCGGCTATCCAAGACATTCTCCAAAAAATCGGGGCAAACCTCGGCAAGAAAAAGCGCAAGAAGAAGCACAATGCGGAGAAGGATGACGAGAAGCCTACCGAGCCGAAAGAGAAGCCAGCTCGTCGGCACAAGGCCATCAGCAAGCAGAGAGCCGACGAGGTTATGTCCCTGGGGTCGTCGGAGTCAACAGTTGGGAAGAAGTCGCCCGCGTGAGTACACTTCTGCCCTGAGCTAGCTGATACTTATAACTCACAGTGGTGGGACAGCTCCGCCAATTCAGCCAAACTGCTCCGTGAGCGGCCCTGTCGTTATCCTGCGCCAAAACGGCATTTTAACGGAAAATTTGCGCCGGGCCGGTGACAAAGCATGCATAAAAGTGAAAGCCTCCTTCCGTCTGTGCTACGCAGCTAGCAAAACTCAAACCAAAACCAACAGCATGCTGTAATCATCATCATAGAAGGAAGCAGAGATCTATCCATAGAGTTTCTGAGCATATAGTGAGAAACTCTATGGGTCTCTCGGAGTCGTGCCGTTCCTCGTTCGCGCATTTTTCTATGATGGACGTGCAATGTAGTACCACTTTACCGTCTTGATGGTGCTTTATTTCGATGATGATCGAACCTGCGTGGCACCGCAGAGTTTACCTAAGCAGGATGTCACGTCGTAGGATTAAAGGTAATCATTGTGGATGTTTATAGGTGATAGCGAGAATTTGGAAAAGAGCCGCTGACATCAGAATCGCATGTGGCGCATAGTTAAGAATCCTATTATCGAATGAGGTTGAATGTGGTACATGGCGAGAGCTTCCACTTCAACGGGTTCCGTTATGTTCGTTGCCGCAAAACGTTTGCGTCGAGTGTGGGTCGCTGCGCTATTTCGCTGCAACAGCGTATAGCCGATGAAGATGGAAAACACTATTTGCGTCTCTCGCGTGCGCAGGGGCGCTGACGCTATTTGTTTGGTGCCGCGTAACTTTTGCGGCCCCTATTGGACCACTCCCTAACGCGGATGCCATGACGTGAATATATTGCATGATCTCGTGTTCAGTGAAGGCGCGCGTACTCGATCGGTCTTGCGGTGAGCATTTGCCCACAAGCCGTGAGTGTGTGTTGCACTGTGCCGCATCGTGAGTTAATAAACATGTGTTTGTTGACTATCTGACGCTGGCGCCGTCTCTGCGTCGTATCGACGAACCCGGTCTCGGCCTTTGTTGCGTCGCAGTGTAAGTGAACGTCGCGCCCCTTTCCTGACCGCGCTTGCAAGGTAAAGCATGGCGCAAACTCGTTTCCACAACATATGAACTATATCATCACAAATTTTCATCGTGTGTGCTTGCATTGAAACCTGCGCCAAAAACGGTTGCTGCTGCGCCAAATGTGTTTTTTGTCTGTTTGTCGGTGCCAGGGCCTGCGCCGGGAAGTGGAATGGCTGTTCCACAGCTATGATCAAGTTTCAAACAAACCAGACACGGTACAGGATATCAGAATACTTTCCGGGCTGTCTGGCGCTGCTCTTCTCATGTTTTTTCGAGCACCACATAAAATCGGCGTCTGCCGCATTGCTTCAGCGGATGGGGCTTTCTGCTATTTCGAACAAAGCGTCAGACTCTAGTTGCCTGCTGCGGCAAACAAATTGGAAAGGGGATGGAACATAAGTGTAATCCCCTTCGATTGACGTGAACTTCTCATTGAAATATATTTTCACCAATTTAAGTCTTTTTGCTTCCTTCATTAAGGATCTTAGGAATTGAGTATTCAAATATGATGACAACATGATGGAGTTCGGGTGGATTGCAGTATTCTCCTATGTTGCGGTACAGCTTCAAGGTTGACAATATAGAGCATGGCTTTAACTCAATTGCCTGAAACAACTCTATTTCTGAAGAGAAGCTGTAGTAAATCCATTGGGACTGATTTTCCTGCTTTCAATTCTATATAAAGAAGTTGTCAATCGCCATATACAGAGCGGAGTATGACGTGGTCAATAACTTATTCTGTTTAGCGAATTGTTCTATACTTTCGCATGTGCCCCGTCTCCTGCGGTCCAATTCCCACCGTGACACCTATATACAATATCTACGGCAAAATGAAAAACGATAGTAGTTCATGAACAAATCCAATTTGAATTTCGAGGTTCACCTTAGAGCCAATATAAGAGAACGCAAAAGCTCACTTTCCTTTGGCTTTTACTGAGCACAACCGATCATGAGCAGCGTTTCAGGGCGAAGGTAAAGGTGTGTACACATTAAGAAAAAAGATTTCGCCCCGAACCATTCATATGGCGGCGGATTAGCAAGCGAAGCTTTCTATCACGGACCGAGGAACTCTGGCCAAACTCCGCGTACAGAAACATTCTCTTGAAATTGGAATTCGCCCCAGTGAAACTCAACTCACGCTTCTGCCTCTTGGACGCAGACTCGAACGACCTAGCTTGACGCTTACGAGAGTCCTCCTGTACGCGATCTTCATCGGTATCGGTAGCTTGTGCGCAACGCCGACGATTAGACTCTCGCATCTGCTCTGGGTGACGTTCTTCGGAAGCGAAGTCGCTGGCCGCATTCACCGCTTTCGCACTGGCACGTTGTCGTGGGTCATACTCGCGTCTCCGCTGTTAACGCCCCTCCTTGTTCTCGGCTTGTTGTTCGGCCGTGTGCACAATGCGTGGTCTTCCCGCTTTTCCCATCTCTGTTGGAGTTGCAACTGCTGCAGTGGTCTACCTCTGCTATGCACAGTCCGCTTCTTACACACCGTGGCAGCTACCGCAGTGCACATTCCCGAGTTTTTCCTCCAAAACTGTCGCGCCGTTGTATTGAGGGCAGACGACAGCACACGCAGCCGGCAGCGATGGCAGCTAACACAGGTGCACTCCCCCACTGCGCAGGTATGGGGTGCGGTACTTTCACCTGCCGTAACTGCGCCGCACTATCGTTCGTCATCTTTTCTTTTTTTTTTCGCTTTATGAACGTTAGCCTGCCCACATATCCCCCCCTGCGAAACCACGCAGTGCCGCCATCTTTTTCGTTCACATTACGGACGTTAGCGAGCCGATATGCCCCCCTACGAGACCATGTCATTCATACAGGTCTGCCAGGTAAACAGCTTCGTTGTGAAAAAGAAAAAAAAAAACGGAAAAGAAACGCGCAGGAGACCAACGTCGTGAAGGTCCCATTGATACAAAGTTCGCGTAATGCAGCAGTCGCGAAAGAACACGCGGATTTAGAGACTTGGCCTTTCTCTCTCTCTCTCGACAGCAATAAATAGAAGCCACCATGTTGCGGGTTGCCCTGACTACCGGGCCCTTATTGTAGTCTGCCGATTTTCATGGCCTGGCATGCCGGGCGGGGGATGCCGCGCGAGGGGAAGCTATAGCCTCTAGCTGGTCGTGATTCTTCTTAGCGTCAGCATTAAGGGAAAAAAATGCCTTTAGTGATTACAAAAAAAAGGCCTTCAGAGAACGAAGCGAAATGTGCATACATTCTTTGGTATCACGGATACAAGATGCAGCACAGCACTCGTTTTGATTAAAAACAAGCGCAAAAGCAGGCATCCTAACCATATAATTGATGATAGGGCACTCCTGCTGGAAGCACGTAGAGCTCCCCGCATACGTTTTCCAGTAAAAAAAAATGCGAAGACGTGAAATCGTTCCCCACCTGCGGCAAGTTGTTTTTTTTTTAAGTTGTTTTTTCATCATCCACTTTCATTGCCATTTATTTGTAATTTATTTACCTTAGCTATTAAAAACAAGCAGTTTCCCCTATGCTGTCCTTAGTGTCTTCGCTTGTTGGCTTCTCATGAAGCTGTTAACGTGTGCTTTCTGGTTGTTGATGTTTCGGTCTGACCTATATACTGCATATGACACACTGAACATTCAAGCAGATAGGTGATGTTAGTACTGTCGCAAGCGATGTCGCGGTTGATTTTAACAGGAAAATTGGATGCTGTGCTTCTAGCAGTCTTTGATGTGGTCATATGTGTGAAAACTTTACAACGGGGCATATTGCAGGGATAACAACAAGCAGGAGCAATCGCCTTAGTCTTTCAAGAGGTTACTAGGTCACGCAGATTTCTAGAGAGACGGTAGACCATTCTTGGTGATTGTGTTTAAGACGGTCACTCTGTGTCAGTAAGTTATAATTCTTCCTGAGAATGTGCGTTAGCATAAGGAGGAGGAGGAGGAGGAGGAAAAACTTTAATCTGGTCCTGTACAAGGTGTTGCCACCTGCCTGGCTAGTTCCATGTTGGGACCGGGAGGTCAAGCCTCCTAGCCCTATCACGGGCGTACTGGACAGCCAGGACTTGAGGGACATGATCAGGAGATCTGATCATTCCTAAAAACCGATTCCGGGAAATGCCAGGGCCGAGCGACCCACACTCCCAGAGCAGATGTTCAAGCGTGCATATCTCCTGTTTGCATGCTTTGCATATAATATTCATGTCTGCAATGTTATACCATTTCTTTATTTGTGCAGGTGAATAATAAGACTCTGTCTGTAATTGTCTAAGTGTAACTGCTTGTGCTCTGTTTAGCCTATAGTGAGGGGGTGGAAACTCCCTCCTTCCCATGTAGTAATGTTTTGTAATTTCATTGTATGTAATGAGCGTATCTCTATGTAAGTTCTCCAATCCAGCAGAATCAAAACCATATGTAAAAGCGGCCCGGTCTGTAAGGTCGCGGGCGACGCTGTTGGCCGATTCATTTGGATTGACGGGAATGCCATCAAGTGAACCAAGGTGCGCCGGGAACCAATAAATGTAACGTGTAACATTTGTTTGCCTTTTGTTAATTATTCTCGCAGCCTGCGGGGCAATCTTTCCCCTATTGAAAGCTCTAATAGCCGTTTTCGAGTCGCTATATATTTCGATGAATCTATCGTCTGTTAGTGTCAATGCAATGGCAACTTGTTCAGCGTCTTCAGGTTTGTTAGTGTAGACCGTGGCGCAGTTTGTGCAATTGCCCTGGTGATCTACTACCACCGCCGCGAACTTAGTTAGATCTTTGTAGGCAGCCGAATCGACAAAGCAGGCTCCTCTGCCCCCTTTATCCATTTTCTCGATTAACGCCCTGGCTCGTGCGACTCTCCTGTTGATATTATGTTTTGGGTGCATATTCCTGGGTAGAGGTGCGACAATTATGTTGTCTGCGAATTCTTGATTAACTTTAAAGTACTGTGCTGAATCCGTAATGGGGTTGATCATGATCTTGTCCAGGATTGATCTTCCCGTGCTGGTGTAGATAGTCTCGCTATTTGTGATGTTTCTTGAGCCTCCGCGATCTCCATGGTCGTGTTGTGTATTCCTAATTTGAGCAGTTTTGCAGTGCTGGTTCGAATTGGGAGCCCCAATGCGCTTTTAACAACCTTCTTGATCACTGCGTCAAGCTTTTTGAGTTGAGACTGCGTCCAATTGTACATGGCAGCGGCGTATGATATATGACAGAGTACGAATGAGTTGATTATCCTGATGAGGTTATCTTCTTTCATGCCCTTGTGTCTTCCTGCCAGGCGCCTGATCATCCTGCACGCGTTATCCGTTTTAAGGGTGATTTTCTTCACCTCGGTATGGTTTCCACCGTTTGCATCAATGAAAAAGCCTAGTACCCTGATCACGTTGACTCTGGGTATATTGGCACCATTTTCTGTATGTAGGTGTATATTGCTTTCCGATAGAGGTTTCCAGCCCTTAGGCCTGCCCCCCTTTTCACGTCTATAAAGTAGTAACTCCGATTTGTGGGGGGAGCACCTGAGTCCAGTGGGCCTCAGGTATTCTTTCACCGTCTTGATCGCTTCAGTCAGTGCGTCCTGTATCTGCCCTTCACTGCCACCAGCACACCATACAGTGAGATCATCAGCATATATGGTATGGTCAATGCCGTTAATCTTGCCCAGCTTTCTGGACAGACCAATCATGCACAGGTTGAAAAGGACGGGAGAGATCACCGATCCTTGGGGGGTTCCTCGATCTCAGAGCTGAACCACTTCCGAGTTTGTGTCTACGACCTTTATCTTCGCCGTGCGTGCTTCGA